>NW_005872009.1:15267-31831 GCF_000147115.1 Myotis lucifugus
GCCGGCGGCCTCCCGCGCCCTTCCCCGCCGGCCGGGCCTGGCGGAGCCCCGCCGCCCGCCGCGGTCCCGGACGCTTCCTCTCTCTCGGCCGGCAGGGCGGGGGCCCCCGAGCTGCCCAGCGCGCGTGCCTGCGGGAGTTGCAACGGGAAAGAAACTCTTACAACTCCATTTTGTCTCTTACATTGAACGTGAAACATGAATCACCGGTTTACACGGGGTGAAGTCCAGTTATGTTTTGGGTAGATTTTTTGTTTTTAATGCAGCGTTTTTAGAGGTGGTGTAAGTAAAAGATAGCGCTGAAGTCTTGGGGGTTAGGATTCTTCGGTGTTCCCAAGAGGGGAGTTACCCAGGAAAGCCATTTTTCATGGTTTAAGTAATTTAAACGATGTCTCATCAAAATAGCATTGATTTGCAACTTTGCTTGGTCCAAGTTGCTGCCCTGACCAGGCGTCCCCTGAGCATCCGTCCCTCGTCACGGCTGGACCCCGTTCGGGCTGGACCCCGTTCCAGGCTGGACCCCGTTCGGGCTGGACCCCGTTCCAGGTCGCCTTCAGGAGGAGCGCTGTTTGCACAGAATCCTGGTTAGTGGGTGGCGGTGGGAAACGCACCCTTTTCACCTCGCAGCTGGTTCCACTCGTGTTTTTTCAATGGTCCTGATTACAATTATTTTTTTACGTGTTTTTTTTACGTGTTTGTTGACTTTTGGAGAGAGAGAGAGAGAGAGAGAGAGACATTGATTTGTTCCACTTACCATCTGCTCATTAACTGTTGGGGGTGTGTTCCCCGACTGGGGATCGAACCCCAAACCTTGGCTGCCTGGGCACGCTAACCAGTGAGGTGCCCGGCCAGGGCCCGATTTAAACCCGGAACCCCTGCTGGTGACGGGTTTGGTTCCTTTGTGTTGAAGGCAGCCTTTTGAAGTAACTTGCAGGTGTGTAATCAGGTTGTATTCCTCCCTGCCAGGTCTGAATGGGCGGGAAAATACTCAAAAAAAAAAAATCTTCAGTGTTGTCCAGGGTGAGACATTTTCAGCCACTTGGTGTAAGGTGGCTGTGCAGTTGCAGGGAGGCCCTTGGACACGGCTAAGTTGGTGGAGATGTTGTCCTGAGAGTTTGACACCGTGACATTGTTTGGACCGAACCCCCGGGCTCGCTCTCGGTGCGGAGGGTAACTCGCCCGGGGTCTCTCGGTGAGTTGTCTTGAGAGTCGTCGCACCCCCTGTGGCAGAGCACTGGTGGCTCTTGGGGACATACCGCGTGTACCATGGGACTTGCTTCGAATCACACTCTAATCCTAGATTTACAGCTTCCATTCGCAGAAAAACCTGCAGTGGGAGGAAGAGGAGAGTGGGAATGCGACTTTTCCGTAGATCCCGAATTTGGGTCGGGGAAGGAATCTTCAGGATTCGTAGCCCAGCCCCGTTTGCAGATGAGGAAATTCAGTTTAAAGACCCAAGTAAATGTCTTCGGTCATGTCCAGCCAGGTACAGGCCACAACTGTTTTCCTGGAGGGAGTTCTCCGTGCGCTCCCCAACGGCTTGCTTAGAGTCAGCTTATTCCGGTGTTTTCTCCGTTTGTATGTTGCTGGTTTTACATATGTTGGAAAAATCTGAAAATTTCATTTTCCAAACAAATTTCAGTTCTTTAAGGTGCTCTCCTCCCTGTAACGGGTGATCCTGTAGCAGCTGATCGGAATAGATAAATCAATATATATGCCCGTCCCTGCCTAGTCCTGGCTTTAGGTTTTGGATCTGTTGAGGGACCACCTTCTTCCACAGGGAGTCCCAGACTTCCCTGCCCCAAATGCAACATAATTTTTAATTTATAGGTCAGGCTAAGATGTTATTGGGCAACTTTGTACTCATTTGATTATTGATTTTGAGGTAGAATGGGCAGAAACTACATATATCATGTAGATAGTTCCTTGTGTGTATGTTAGTGGCTTTGTTGGAGTATTTTCATAGTCCTGATTCCTTTTTTGTCAGTTAACTTCTTTTAAAGGTTTACCCTGGTCATGTGGGAGTGTGAGCTGTTAGGAGAGTGAAAACAGGTAGATCTTCAGGTGTTTCCTGTCTGTGGGGTGGAGTCCACGCAGTGACAGGAGGAGGAAGTGGTTGCTCCTTCGGGTCTTATTTGTCCTAAAGCTGTGAGGTGTGTGTTAGCGCTGTCAGAAGAGAGTGATATTTCAGTTTTTGAGAGAACCAATCTGGGCTTCTATAGACAGCACCTTGGGTTTCATTGCATTATGGCTACTAGTGATAATGATAAATGGTACATAATTGCTGGATTGTAATCACATACTTGTAGTTTTAAAAGGTCCCTAAGTATTTCGTCTTCCCTTGCCACTCAGTTTATTCCTTTAAGCACCGTTCCTACACGTTAATGTAACTACATTTTAAACTTGTGTTGATGTGTCTTACTATACCCTGGAGTATTTTGGGGACATGCTCACTGTTAAGTACTCGTGGGATTAATAAATTAAAATTTCCAAAACAGTTTAAAGTTATTAATTACCATAAAATTCTTATTTCAAGTGTTTCTATTTTAAGTGATTTATTTTTAATCTGTGGGGCTGTGGTAATAAGTGACAGCCTTGTATGCTCATAATGATGGTAGTCATGTGACTGAAATCAGGTAGGCATTGACATTTTATAGCTAATAATCATCAAAATATGAGAGATACACTCTGTTAAATTGCAGCCACTTTGCAGTTTATACCAAATGGAGCTTGATTATTTTAAAGAGGGCTGGTAAACTAAATATATTCAATAAGCATATTTATCACAGTATCTTAATATTCAAGTGAAGGGAAAGGAGAAAATAAGTAGTCGGTGAAATAGGTTTGGAGTAAAGAGAAAAGTGAGAGATCAAATGAAAGTAGAAAGATGGCAGGGACTAGATCATGTACAGCTTTTAGAACGTGGGAAGTTCTTCAGGTTTGTTCTGAGATGAGAAATTAGATTTTTTTTCTTTTAGCTGGGGTATGTTATGATCTAATACTAAACAAATAAGTGGCTAGAATTGTTCATTGAGGGTAAAGGTAGATCTGACTTTAATAAGCTAATACTAATAATTTCTGACAAAAATATCAAAGATTTCCTGTTATTATTTATTTCCTTGACCTATTTTTTTTTAAGCCATTGACTTTTCTGACAGTTGCCTTTGGCCTGTGGTTCCTCTGTAATGCCTGTCTGAAAAAGGAAATACAGTTGATAAAGCAAGTCATTAAAGTGTTTCTGGTAGGCTAGGTGGTAGGGATGCAGGTGTTCACTGTTAAATTCTTTTAACTTTGCTGTGTGTTTGAAAATTTTTACAATAAAAAAGTTGGAAAATTAATTTACATAGGATTTATCTGTTTTTGACATTTGCTTTTAAAAGGGCAACATTCATTTATAATGTCCAGAAAATAAGGTTGTTTGTGTGCATTATGCTAAGTGAAAGATGCCAAGACTTGTATAAATGTGATACATTTTTATGGTGTGTCAATTAAAAATTAAATTTTGCACTCTTTTCCTCTCTTGAAATCTAAATTATTTCGTGGAACTTTGGGCAAGCCCATTTACATATTGTGCTATGTATTTTTTCTTGTGAAATGAATAGACATAATTCCTGATTTTTTAAATGTTTTTATAGTGCCTTTCATCCGAGAAGTTCGAGGCACTTTGTAGAACTTCTGCCACAGGCCGAGCGTGGGTCTTGCAGCACATTTGTAAGGTATGTAAATAGAAGCCTCTTCCTTCCTTCTCCTGTCCCCGTGGAATAGAGATTGTTATAATAGATTGTGTGTTAATGTGGATTCTAGGAAAATGTGGGTGTATCACTGCTGATCTTCTTCTCCACAGTCTTGAGATCGTTATCTTATCCCACGACTTTTCTCTTTGGTCTTGTGTTTCTACCTCTCCCTGAGGTAGTCCTCTAACTTCCTTTTTCTCTAAGAAACATTTCTTCCTTAGATGAAGATACATTTCCTAACCTCTTTCTTAATCTTCAAGGAGATGGACTCACCGTATTACACACACGCTTCTCTACTTGTGGACCATTCCTCTCATCCTTCTGTTTTTCGTGTCTAAGTTTCTTTTGATGAATCCTCACAGGAGGATGTTTTTCCCATTGCTTTTCAGGGAGAGTGGGGGGGGGGGGTGGGGGGGGGGAGAACATCAGTGTGAGAGACGCATTAGGGCAGGCATCAAACCTGCAACCCGGGCACACCCCGCTGCACGGGCTGGTGCTCTAACCACTGTGCCGCTGGCCAGGGCTCATGTTTAAATTTTCATTTTCTGGATTGCATAGTTTGGTCATCTTACAGTTGCTCACAGCCTGTGCTGTGGGTATATCTAATTATGAATAGAAAATGAACCAATTAGAGAATGAGAAACAGGACAGTCCTTACCAGAAGAGTGGGCAGTAGCAGTGCCCTGGCTTGGAAGAGAGCAATGTTAACAGCAGGTATAACAGCCCATCTAGCAGCTGTTGCAGATGTCTTAAACTGATTACAGATAGGGAAATAGTATTTTAATTTAATGGACACTGTAATAAATGTCCTGGTCTGGTACCATTTGGACCACCTTTCCTTGGTCTCCTTGGATTCAAGGGCACTCTGTGTGGAACAATTATTTCCTAAGGTGATTCTCATTTGATGAGATGGGCTGCATGACAGGGAAGGCATATGATGGCAGGGGATTTGGTTGGCTTTGAACTCTTCTTTAGTATGTGAGGAATGGCCAAGCTAGTTTGTACTTTTTTCATTATTTACTCATTTAACAAGTAGTTATTACAGAATAGCTACTGTATGCCAGGCGCATGTGCCCTGACTGGGAGTCGAAGCTGTGAAGTTTTGGTGCATGGGTCAATGCCCAACCATTGAGCCACACCAGCTGGGCTGATTTGGCAGTTATGTTGGAAATACCGTGTTTAGAGTTCTTTGCGAAAAAGTTCTTTTTTGATGAAGTCTCTTGTTGAACTTTTCCAGTTATTCAGAAAGAAGCTCTGTTTATCTTTTGAAGGTCTTAAGTTCAGAAAAGAAAGGCAATAGAATATCTTAGGTAAGATCATGGACTCTGAAGAGAGGCTGACAGTTAAGTACTAGTTCATACACTTGATAGCTTATGACTCTGGACAGTAATGTGACCCAGTGTGACTCAGTTTCCTCTTCTGTAGAATGGGTGACAATGGAGCGCTGTGAGGGATCACAGATCTTGGGGGCAGGGGGAGGTGGAAGAGGGCAAAGCGGAAAAAGAAAATAGTTACACGTCTTCAATATCATTTGGGAGAGATTTTGTTTGTTTGTTTGTTTGTTTGTTTGTTTTTGGTGTGGGAGTAGTAAGAATGAAGTCTTAGGGGAATATAACAGCTCACTGCTGGGTCACTCATGCGTAGGAACAGTGGTTCACAAACTGTTGGTATCCAATTCCAAAAACTGGAAACATTTTGGAAAGTTTGTTGTTGTTTTTTAATACGCTTTTATTGATATGAGAGAGTAGGGGGAAGGAAGGGAGAGGGAGGAAGGGAGGGGAGGAAGGGGGGAGAGAGAGAAACATCAATCAGTTGCCTTCCTCACACACCCAGACTGGGGATTAAACCCGCAACCTGGGTATGTGCTCTGACTGGGAATCAGACCAGTGACCTTTTGGAGCCTGGGACGATGCTCCAACCACCACACCACACCACACTGGCCATGGCAGAAAGCTTTTTGGTTTTTTTTCCATTACTCGCCTTTATTAAAGGTATAATTTCCGTACAACAAATATACTCATTTAAGTAGTTTGGCAGTTCCTTAGTTAGTAAATACCGCCCAGCCAGCGCAGCTCAGTGGTTGAGCATCAGCCTATGAACCAGGAGGCCATGGTTCAATTCCCAGTCAGGGTACATGCCTGGGTTGCAGGTTCACTTCCTAATGTGGGGTGAGCAGGAGGCAGCCAATTGATGATTCTCTCTCATCATTGATGTTTCTCTCCCTCTTCCTCTCTGAAATCAATTTAAAAATATATATGTATACATATATATATAGAGAGAGAGAGAGAATATTACCATATGACCCAGCAATTCCATTCCTAGATATTTACCCAAAAGAATTGAAAACAGTACTTGAACAAACACTTGTACATAAATGTTCAAAGCACTATTCATACCCAAAAGGTGGAAATAATCCAAATGTCCATCAACAGGTGGAATGGTACTCAGCCACTTAAAAAAATGAAACACTGACACATGCTACAACATGCATGGACCTTGAAAGTATTATGCTAAGTAAAAGAAGCCAGAGACAAAGGCCACATACTGTATGATTTCATTTGTATGAAATGTCCAGAATAGGTAAGTCCATAGAGACAGAAAGCAAATTGGTGGTTTTGCCAGGTGCTGGGACGAGGGGGAGTGGGTGTGGGGCTGCCTGCTCAATGGGTGTGGAGTTTCTTTTGTGGTGATGGTTTTGGACCTAGGTAGTGTTGGTGTAACACGCACAACATTGCTAATGCACTAAGTAGCACTGAAATTGTATCCTGTAAAAAGGTTAACTTTATATTATGTGAACTTCACCTCAGTTAAAAAAAAGAAAGTTTTAAATAGATGTTCAGTCCCCACCCTGAAGGTTTCAGTCTTCTAATTGTGGAGGCTTGAAGAATAGAGGTGTTCGTGCCAGAATGCATGGTGCCTAGCGGCGCGAGGTCCGCGCTGACACACTCCAGCAGGCCATTAGGTACCGCGGTGGGCTTCCCTCTTAGTTCCTGCTTCTCTGCTGGGGGCAGTGCAGTGGAGAGTTAGGCTGCACAGAGACATCCCGATCCTGTGCATCCATGTAAGGTTAACCTTGGGATATTGACATTTTGAGGTGGCTGTCATGACACTCAGAAAGTGTGTTCCCTCAGTGTTTCTTGCCTCCCCCCCCAACCCCCCCAAGGAATTGAAGTCTGGGTGAGTCTCACTTGGCATTATATTGGAGGCTGGGTAACCCCTTTGCTTGCCTTTGTGTGCCTTAGGCACGCTGCTCCATCTCCAAGGGCCCTTGAGCTGGCATCAACCCTTGGCAACTGCTCGATCAAGATGGCAAATAATCCAGGCTCAAGCTCATTATGAGCACATGACAGATGGTGGTTTGAGCCTTTTTGCCAGAGGTTTCCTATGTAGTTTGTAAATAAATGGCTTTATGTTTTCAATTTAATTTCCCGTTGTTTAATGGTGTTTCCTATGTGGCGGGCACAGTTCTGGGTGTGGGTGAACCTGGAGTTGATAGGATAGGTTTCTGCCCATGGCAGTGAAACAGTTTAAATCCAGTGGAACCTCTTTTCTCAAACTTAATTCATTCCGGAAGGCTGTTCGAAAACTGAATTATTTTTTCCCATTAGAAATAACGTAAATTGAATTAATCCGTTCCAGACCCCCAAATGATTCCCTGTTTTAACTTTTCTTACATGTCTATTGTACTGTTTAATCTTTAAATAAACACTTTAAAAACAAAAAGGACATGAAATGTAAATGAAAATTTAACAATAATTACAAGCAGCAACAAAAACAATAAAATACGAAAATATTCACAGCACAATATCCTGAGGTTTTAACAGTGGTAAACTGACTCATATTCCCGCATTCTGTCTTTTGCTTGTTCCCTGAGAGAGAGATGCGTGACTGATCGTACGGGTATCAACATGGAAGGGTTGTCAGGTTGAGAAGTGAATTGTTTGAGATGGGAGACGTTGGAGAAACTTACTAAGGATTCTTCCTCTGACTTACTGAAGAGTATGTTTCCTATTCATTTAAGATGTCTACTTTGCCTGGCCAGTGTGGCTCACTGGTTGAGCATGGACTTAAGAACCAGGAGGTCACGGTTCGATTCCAGGTTGGGGCACATCCCCAGGTTGTGGGCTCAGTCCCCAGTAGGGGGTGTGTGTAGGAAGTAGCTAATCCATGATTCTCATCATTGATGTTTTTCTCTCCCTCTCTCTTCCTCTCTGAAATAATTAAAAAATATTGTTTAGCCCTAGCTGGTTTGGATAGCGCATCGGCCTGCTGACTGAAGATTCCTGGATTCGATTCCAGTCAAGGGCACGTGCTCCAGCTGTGGGCTTGATCCCCAGTGTGGGGCATACAGGAGGCAGCGATCCATGGTTCTCATCGTTGCTGTTTCTCTCTCTCCCTCTCCCTCCCTCTCTGAAATCAATAAAAAAAATTTTTTTTTTAAATACTTTAGCCTTAGCCGGTTTGGCTAAGTGACTAGAGCATTGGCCTGTGGACCAAAGGGTCCCGGGTTCAATTCCAATCAAGGGCATGTACCTCAGTTGTAGGCCCCTCCCCGGCCTTGGCCCTGGTCTGGGCTCATGCAGGAGGCAGCCAATAGATGTGTATCTCTTACATTGATATTTCTCCCTGTTTTTCCTTCTGTCTTCTACTCTCTCTAAAAATCAATGGGGAAAAAATACTTGAAAAAAAGATGTATACTTTATAAAGGGCGAGAAGCTGGGGAATGAGTGTTGGAAAAGGGTGTGTTTCTGAAAGGGCCATATTTCCTTTCAACCAGGTTTATTTGAACAAAAATTTAGGACTTTCTGGAGAAAAGGCTGCATTTTTACCTTTATTTTCAGTTTTATAGTGCTGATAGCTTTCCATCAAGAGGATGCAAGCTTTACTGCAAGAGGGTGCATTTAGGGCAACTTTTACACTTCTCTGTGATTTGTATGTGTTTAGTGATTCTTATAGAACCTTTGAGACATGAAACCATTGAGATGTTGTTACTGTGCTCTTGACAACGAAAACTTCTTCCTTAAAACGTGTTTCGTTTTGTAGTGGGTATCTTCTCTTTTTCTGTCCTATTGGTATCTGGGCATTAAGCTTCCGTGTGTAATGATTAAGGTCTTTCCTCCTAAAGGATTTTTGAGGTCCATCTGTGAAGTCTGTTGCTCCACTCTAGGACTCTGAATTGGCCCAAATGACACTTTCCTCCCTCCCCATTGACATTTCTGAGCCCAATTTACAGGGTTTTCTGCCTCCTACATTCTTGTCAAAGGCTGTACCTCTTCTCACCCAAGCATGTATTTTTCTAAATTACTGTGAACTGATCTACTGGCCAGTTAGACTTAAACAGTTGTCTAAAATAAGAGCAGATGAGTTTAGAAGGAGGTTCTGTGCTGTAACACTCCTTGTTACAGACTGTTGAAATTTCTGATTCTTGTACTATCAAAGCAAAGTGCTGAAGGAGGAAGACTCACCACTAGCATACACAGCTGATCGTGTTGTAACTTTTCTTTTTCTTATTTATTTATTGGATTTTTAAATTGATTTTTAGAGAGAGAAGAAGGGAGTGAGAGAGAAACATTGATGTGAGAGTGAAACATCGATTGGCTACCTCCTATATACCCCATACCGGGAATCGAACCTACAACATTTCCGTGCTCTGGATGATGCCACAGTGACCAGGGCTAACTTTTGTTTTTTCAATTTTTGTTTCCTTTATTGAATTTTAGAGAAAGAGGAAGGAAGAGGGATGAAGAGATAGAAACATCAGTGAAAGAAAAACATCACCGCCCTAACCGGTTTGGCTCAGTGGATAGAGCGTCAGCCTGCGGACTGAAAGGTTCCAGGTTCAATTCCGGTCAAGGGCATGTACCTCAGTTGCGGGCACATCCCCAGTAGAAGGTGTGCAGGAGGCAGCTGATCGATGTTTCTCTCTCATCGATGTTTCTAACTCTCCATCCCTCTCCCTTCCTCTCTGCAAAAAAATCAATAAAATATATTTAAAAAAGAAAAAGAAAAACATCACCCAGCGGCTGTCTCCTACACGCACGCACACACACACACACACACACACACACACACACACACCCCCATCGAACTGGCATCCTGGGCATGTGCCCTGACTGGGAATCGAACCAGTGATTTATTGATTCATGGGTTGACACTCAACTGCTGAGCCATACCAGTCGGGCCTTTATTTTTTATTGATTTCAGAGAGGAAGGGAGAGAGACAGAGAGATAGGAATCTCAATGATGGGAGAGAGTCATTGATCGACTGCTTCTGCACACCCCCTACTGAGGATCAAGTCCAGAACCCAGGCATGTGCACTTGATCGGAATCGAACCTGGGACTCCTCAGTCTGCAGGCCAATGCTCTAGCCATTGAGCCAAACCAGCTAGGCCGGGCCTTCTTTATAAAATCTGCGTGCCGCACATTAGTTATATAAAGTTTCTTGGCTCCTGGAAATTTATTTTTTCAAATTTGTTATTTGAATATTTAACTATTTGTTATTTGAACATTTAACTATTCTGTGCTTGTTGGAATAAGATATTATTATACCAGTGGAGTCTGGCAGGAAGAACTTTGGAGGGGTGTAAAGAGTGGGGAAGAGCCCTGGCTGGTTTGGCTCAGTGGATAGAGCATTGGCCTGCGGACTGAAGGGTCCCAGGTTCAATTCCTGTCAAGGGCACGTGCCAGGTTGCGGGCTCCATCCCCATTGTGGGACATGCAGGAGGCAGCCTATCAATGATTCTCTCTCATCATTGATGTCTCTCTCTCTCCCTCACTGAAATCAATAAAAATATATATCTTTTTTAAAAATTAAGAGTGGGGAAGAGAGAAATGTTAGGTGCTGGGGGAGGACCTAAGGGGCCTGATCTAAGTTGGCAGCTCAGGGAAGGCCTTGAGAGAGCGACTTAGCCTTAGGTAGGAGGTTTCGCCTAGTGGGCGAGGGAAGGGTGAGCGGGGTGCACGCAGGTCTGGATAAGGGGAAGGAGGAAGAAACCATGGCTTAATAACCTGAGTTGTGGGTATTTTATTGTTTTGGCCGAGAGTGGTTGTGTGCTTGGGGTTTTATAATTTCGCTTTAGTGTCTTGGGATTTAGTTATTACCTTAACTTCAATATGGCCTTTTACCCAGATTTCATCCAAAATATTCTTGCATTCCTTACATTGACACTACTGCCTCCCACAGAAACTAACATTGACAAAACTAGGGTTGGGTAGAAGTTTTTATGTACACCAGGATCATTCTTAATGAAATTCACAGGATTTTTATGTGTTTTTTAAGTTTTCAAGTTTAGTTTCCAAAAGACTAGACAACCCTTACTTTGTAAGAGTCATCTGTACAGTAATGGTTTATATCAACTTATTTGGGAAGAGAAATATAAAAATTTTTCACCTGGATTACATAATTGAGACTTATGGACGTCAACAGGATAAGTCTGATGAACTTAATTTCTAATCTTAAGTCCTGTTTAAAGTAATAAATGCTAGAAAAAACTAAAAGTTAAGTCATGTCCAAAGCTATGCTGTAGTAAATGCTTTTATTTCATGGATGGTTGAGAAATGGTAGAAAGCTTGCTGTACTCATCACTGTTTTCTTTTGCATAATTAGTCTCTATGAAGAATTATGAGGTAAAATTATAATTATCTTAAGTATGCTGAATTAGTCATTTTTAAAGCTGTGATTATTTTATCTGCATGGAACTTTACTCATTATCTTTCCAAAATATTATAAAGATCTTAATCCAGCAGAAGCAGTATAGTTATTCAGTCAAATTATTTCTACTTCTGTTTTTGGCTGAAGAACTCTTTTGTGCTTGCTTATAATGAATGTTTGGCTAATAAATGTCTGCATAATGCATTCATTATAACCTGGTAGCACCATTTCAAAATCTTTGGTGGCTCCTTATCTGCCAAAAATAAGCTAAAAATTGTGTATAGAGGCAGATTTATGATGAGTCTGAGAAAATTAGTATTGCAAATGTGTAGTCCCTAAACAAGTTATCAAAATTTTTCAGCTAAAAAAAGAAATCACTAAAAATAAAAAAATAAAATTATTTAGCTAATTTAGGTTATAGAATTCAAATTACTGTCAGTCCTGCATTTTAAGCACACCACACAACCCTTATTCGCCTACTTGAAAGCCTATCTTGTTTTAATTTTCCAAGAGAAATGGTAGGAGGGTCTCGGGCCACTTCTCTGAGATAGCAGTGTGGTTGGAGTCGTGGAAAAATCAGACTCGAGGGCATTGGGAAAGGTGTTAAAAGGACTGAGAGGAGTGTGTGTGTTTAAACAAACTGGCCACGGCTTAAGGCTTTTCGTGACTGCCGTTCAGAAAGTTCTGAAAATCACAATCTCGTTTGATGTCAAAACCTCAACTGAACTGATGAGGTTGTTCAGTCTTTATCCTACTTAGTGTGAATATTCATTTATTTTACTGAAGAATATTAACCTATTGGTTATGTTACAGAATATTTGGCATTTGCACCATATTACCCTTCTAAAATCTGAAAAATTCTGAATTTAGAAACATTTGTGGGCCTATAGTTCTGGGGAGTGGAAGATAAGTTACTGTGTATATATACATATATATTTTAATAAAGAAGAGGGTGGGATGGGACATGCACTTTGGAAAAATAATTAGTTGCTAGACTGGTAAAAGTTTCATTTTAGGGAAAACATTCTTTTGAGGTCAGGCCATATTATAAACTGGTCTTCAAATTTTGGACAGTTACAGTTTGAAGGAGGGAGTTACTATTTATCCAAATAAGACCTAAACAACAATGACAGACATTTATTGAATACTGACCTATTTTCAGTATAGGTAAGCTCTTTTGTCTAATATTTTAGTCTAAGCTCTTTTTGTGTAATATCTTATTTAATCTTTAGACCACCCTATCCCAAAGGTTCCATCTTCCACTTGACAGATAAGTAAACTGGTTGTAAAGGGGCACAAAACTAGTAAGTGATAGAGCAAGATGAACGCTCAGGTGGTGTTGCTCCTTAACCGCTACTGTACATGGCTCTCTTTCTACTCTGGCCACCTGTAACTGAAAGTATTTCTAGTGGAACATTTGCTCTGGGTAGTCTGTGTGGGACCTATCGTGGAATGAATATTTCTGGTTTTATTGAGTATCCATGGTAGGTGCTGAATGCTCGTGAGGCTTGCCCAGAATGGCACTCGGATTTGTAGCCCAATGTAAGGTGTGGCCAAGTGGTGTGTGGTCAGGGTGGTGCTAGTGTTTTGGGTGGCGGGGAGGCGGATAAGAACCACATGGAGCTCAGAGAACATGTGTCAGTCACAGGGCCCTTCCAGAATGTGTGGCTGGGGAGGGGTTGGAGGGTGTGTGATTGCATCTCCCTCCAGCTACAGGAGGAAGCATGATGCTGCACAAGGCCAGGTAACGATGATGGCGCTGCTGCCTGGGAACACTTACTACAATGCCAGAGACCTTAAAGAGTCACTAGCTAGATTGAGGGAAGTTTGGGAAATCACTGTATTCACTGAAACTTGAATCTTCTAATTTATGGAAAAATAAATTATTTGCAATCTTCAGTACTTTAGCTGTTTGTAACCAGTTATTTTTGATCCCCATAATGAATCTCTATGGTGGTTGACAGTTGCTGCTCTCTCAAATATGACAGGAGGACTAGTGTTTTCTTCAGGCTTCGCCATGTCTGAGGCGATAAGGTAGCCTTTCAGTCCGTCCCCCGCCCCCCCCCCCTTTTGTACATACATGAATGTAGGGACAAAGGAGGCTTATATACAGTGTTTGTTACTTGTAAATCTTGTTTGAAAAGAAGTAATTTGTACTTGAAGACTGAGACTAAGGCCAATCCAGAAAAGAAGGGAAGTAATTTAGAGGAAGTAAATTTGAAGGCTGATGTCTAATCTTAGTAACTTGAGCTTTTGAAAGTTTCCTTTCAAAAGGTTAGAAAATTAACTCCCTTATACCAACACATTTTTATCCATTAACTTAAGAAGGTTAGGTTTCTTATCTTTAATTCCATCAACGAACACATACTTTGGTTCAGGACTATTTTTGACCCTGCCAGGCATTGTAGGGAATATAGAAATGAAGATACAGTTATTTTTTTGGAGTTTACGGATAATAGTACCCAGCAGTTACACATTAGTTGTTATGTGCTAGGAATTATGTATTCTAAATGCTTTCCTGTGTTAACTCATTTAGTAATTACCCCTGCCCTTTATTTTCCCGTTGGTGTAGGTGAGGACACTGGGACAGGGGCACAGAGGGGTTGTCACTTGCCCGAAGGTTCACAGCTGCTTTGAACCCCAACACCTGGCTCCAGAGCCTTCTCTCTAAAAGCGCAAACAGGCCCTATCCGGTTTGGCTCAATGGATAGAGCTTCGGCCTGGGGACTGAAGGGTCCTGGGTTCGATTCCGGTCAGGGGCGCATGCCCGGGTTGCAGGCTCGATCCCCAGTAGGGGGCGAGCAGGAGTCAGCCTATCAATGATTCTCTCTCATCATTGATGTTTCAATCTCTCCCTCTCCCTTCCTCTCTCTGAATCAATATCTATATGAAAAAAAGATTAAAAAAACAAAAGTGCAAACAATATCAAATGATATAAGTCCATCTATATCTATAATAATAAAAGGGTAATATGCTAATTAGACCGGATATCTTCCGGACATCCTTCCTGATGAACCTAGGGCCGGAGGGAAGCCAGTGCAGATCCCAGGTGCCTGCAGGCGGCCTAAGGGAAGCCAGCCTGGGTCCCAGGTGCCGGAGGGAAGCTAGTGCCGGCAGCCGGGGTAAGGAAGGCCTACTCTTGCACGAATTTTCGTGCATCGGGTCTCGTGTGTGTGTGTGTGTGTGTGTGTGTGTGTGTGTGTGTGTGTATGCCTGAGCGACCGTCCAACCGGTAGCTATGACGTGCACTGACCACCAGGACTGTGGTGACTTGGCAGCTGCAGTTCTTGGGTGATGAACCTGGAACCAGAGAGGAGGGAGCCCGATTGCATAGTTCTTTGTGAAGCAGCACTGAGTAGACTAAGTGCTATAGGAATTCAGGAACGAAGGAAAATGTGTCTTAGAGAAGCCAGGGAGGCTTCCCTGGGGAGGAGTAACTTAGCCTTAAAGGTGTTAAAGTGGAGTGTATGAGTGGGGGGTAGGGGGGAATCAGCCCTTGCCAGTGTTAAATTGTGCTTGAGCCCTGGCCAGGTAGCTCAGCTGGTTAGAGCATTGTGCCCCCCACCCCCAGTATGCCAAGGTTGTGGGTTCGTTTCCCAGTCAGGGCACATAAAAGAATCAACCAGTGATGCCCTGGCCTGTGCGGCTCAGTTGTTTGAGCGTTGGCATGAGCACTGAAGGGTGGAGATTTCTGTTCCTTGTCAAGGGCGTGTATCTGGGTTACAGGTTCACTCCCAGCCGCCCTGCCAGGGTGCATGCTGGAGGCAGTCAGTGGATGTATCTCCTTCACGTGTTTCTCTGTTTCTCCCGTTCCCCCCTCCCCTCCCCCTCCCCCCTCCCCCTATACCAGTGCTCATTGTTCTGTGTTCGTCTGTATATGTTTATAATGTATCCTCTTCATGTATTGCACCTTTCATCAATACTAGTATATGCAATATGTGTCTTTTTTGTCTCTTGTAATCTTTTTTTGTTTAAAGTCTTAATTTGTCTGACAACATAGCTATTCAGCTGTTGACTGGCGATTATCTCTGCCTGTTAGGAATACTGCTATAACAAATCCTGCACATGTGTTTGGTGTACTTATTTATTAAATATTTCTGTGGGTTTATACCAAA
Organism: Myotis lucifugus; assembly: GCF_000147115.1. NCBI lineage: Eukaryota > Metazoa > Chordata > Mammalia > Chiroptera > Vespertilionidae > Myotis > Myotis lucifugus. The sequence continues at coordinate 30,766 of NW_005872009.1, forward strand.
GGGAATGTTGTGTTTTAGTACACACTACTAAACAAGTTTAGCAAAGTAGTTGTACACTCCCACCAGCAGGAAATGCATGTTCCAGTTGCTTCCCAACAGCACTTTTTAAATTTTAGTCAAGCTGGGGTAGGTGGCAGTATCTTATTGTGGCTTTAATTGCATGTCTCTGATGACCAAGGGGTTAAACACCTTTACCTGTGTTTATTGGCCATTTTAGAAAGCTCATTTTGTGAGGAAGGATTATGTACTTTGGACTAAGAAGTTCAGTTATACTGGGCAAGTAAGATACCTGTGAAACATACTAAAATGTAGATTGGGATTTCATAATTGAAGCCAGAGTAGGTCCGAGTATTACTAAGAAGCAATAAAAAGATTTCAGAGAAATTATCCCTGGTATCCGGTGGGAAGGAGGGTGGCTGCTTCCTTTTACCCCTAGAAGTAAAACTACACGTGCACTAAATCTAGGGTTCTCAAAATTTAGCATGTATCAGAATCACCTGGAGGGATGGTTAATAGGGTTATATTATTTGAAAAGTAATGATTAAAGGAATAAAAATATAGGATATTGAATTAGTCTTTTTTTAATGCTCACCTGAGGATATGTTTATTGATTTTAAAAAATAGTTTTATTGATTTCAAAGAGAAGGGGGGGAGAGAGAAACATCGATGATGAGAGAGAATCATTGATCGGCTGCCTCCTTCATGCCCCCCACCGGGGATTGAGCCTGCAACTTGGGCATGTGCCCTTGACTGGAATCAAACCTGGTACCCTTCAGTCCGCAGGCCGATGCTCTGTCCCCTGAGCCACACCAGCCAGGGCCAAGATCTGATGTTTGAGTGTGGGGGATGTAAGATCAGAAATGAGCCTTGGTACGGGTTTTGGATGGGCAGGTGAAATGTTGTTTTCTGGGGAAAGGGAATAACTTTTCAGAGAGGGCATTGCTTTGAGTTGAGGTGGAAGAGTTTGACAAGGCCAGTGAATGGCACCTGGTGTGGGATCAGGAATGGAGAGAAGGTGGAAGGTTGCTGTTAGAATTTTAGAGGACCCTAAGGCAAGGCTAAGGTG
>NW_005872009.1:32175-34756 GCF_000147115.1 Myotis lucifugus
GATATTATTTTTTCTTTTGAAACAGAGAGAGGAAAGCCATGGATGTGGGGAAGATACATTGTTTAAAGCAGCACCCTGCGCTTTATAGTAGACGGAGAGAGAGCAGCCAGTAGAGATGAGGGATGCGGGCACCACAGGTGGCCGTGCTGTATGAATTGAAAGTTGCTAGAGACCTAGGTTAGGCCTGGGCAGAACCTGCTAATAGTAACCGCCGTTTGTTTTTGTTTTTGTTTTTTTGAGACTCTCTTTTTAAAAAAAAAAGTTTTTTATTTTATTAGAGAGAGAGAGAGAGAGAGAGAGAGAGAGAGAGAGAGAGAAAGAAACATCGATTGGCTACCTCCTGCACACTTCTTACTGGGGATCATGCCTGCACCCCGGGCATGTGCCCTGACCAGGAATCTAGGGACCTCTTGGTTCATAGGTCAGATGCTCAACCCCTGACCACACTAGATGGACTGTACTTTTCATCTTGTTAACAACTCTGGTTGTATTGCCAGACCCCGGCATCCCACAAATCCTTTCTCATGGTAGGCTTTCATTTCCACTTTGTCCCCTAGTCACTTGTAATTACTGTCTGGTCATCAATAGAGGCTGGTGATTTACACATTTCCTGGGCCAAGGAGATTTTCCTGGGCCTTTCGGTCGCTCCTTGGCATTTCCCTTGTGTGTGTCTTCAACCATGTTAGACTGTGAGACCATTTCTGGAGAACTGAGTGCCTTCCAGGAAAGATGCTATTCAAAGTTGACAGCCTTTTCTTAACAGGGAATTCCTGAGGAATTATTTTGTTTGAATCCTGTAAGGTCTTGATTGATTGACTTTGGGTACAAACCAATACAAGTTAGTCCTGAGGAGATATATAAAGTACATATAAAAAATCTTGACAGGAAATTGAGAGCATGAGAAAAACAAAAAAATCAATGAAAACATTTTTAAATGTACAGTTCAATTCAGTGGTATTTAGTGTATTCATAGAGTTGTGTGACATTTCACAGCTGTTTTGGAAAAATTCCATAATCCCAAAAATGAAACCCCATTATTCCCCTATTCCCCTTAAAGGTCATTCCCTAGTCTTTTCCTCTTTCCCTAGGCCACCACCAGTGGACTCTACTTTCTGCTCTGCATTTGCCTGTTTTGAACATTTCATTAAATTAGAAGCACACAATATGTGACTAGCTGCTTTCACATATGTAAAGTTTTCAGGGTTCATCCATTCTGATAAATGTAGCATGTATCAGTACTTTCTCCCCCTCTTTATTGCCAAATAATATTTTGTATAGATATATCACATCTTTATCCATTCATCAGTTATTGGATATTTGGGTTGTTTCTACTTTTTTACTATAATGGATGCTGCTATGAACATCCATGTACAAGTTTTTGTGTGGATATGTTTTTATTTCTCTCGGATAAATATCTAGGAGAATTGCTGGGTCATATCTATTCATATCCTTTACCCATTTTTAAATTGGGTTATTTGTCTTTATTAATGAGTTATTTATATATTCTGGATCCAAATCAACATCTTAACTGCAGCCTCAAGAGAGACCCTGAAATAAAAGAGATCCTGAGCCAGACCACCTCCTCAGCTGCTTTGTTGTTGATTTGTAAGAGTTCTTTATATAGTCTAGATACAAGCCCCTTATCAGATGTTATTTGTAAGCATTTGCTTCTATTCTGTGGTTTTGTCTTTTCATTTTCTTGATGGTGTCTCTTGCACAAGTTTTTAAAATTTTTATGAAGTCCAGTTTACCTATTTTTTCCTTTGGTTGCTGGGATAATATATCTGTGAATATACTGCTTACAATATATTGTAATAAATAGTATAATAGCTGAAATGTGGAAGCAACCTAAGTGTCTATCAAGAGGTGAATGGATGAACAAGATGTGGTATATACATACAATGGAATGCTATTCAGTCTTAAAGAGAAAGGAAATTCTGACCCATACTGCATGTTTGAACCTTCAAGATTTGATGTTGAGTAAAATAAGCCAGTCAAAAAAAAAAAAAAAAAGGCAAATACTGTATGATTCCACTTATATGAGGTAGCTAGAGAAGTACAATGCATAAAGACAGGAAGTAGAATGGTGGTTGCCAGGGGCGGAGGGAGAGGAAAGAGGGTTAGGTGTTTAATGGGTATAGAGCAGCCGTGGGCAAACTACGGCCCGTGGGCCGGATCTGGCCCGTTTGAAATGAATAAAACTAAAAAAAACAAAAAAAAGACCATACCCTTTTATGTAATGATGTCTACTTTGAATTTATATTAGTTCACACAAACACTCCATCCATGCTTTTGTTCCGGCCCTCCGGTCCAGTTTAAAAACCCCATTTGGGGCCCCTCGAGTAAAAAAAGTTTCCCCCCCCCCTTGGAAAAGAGTTTAAGTCTTTGGGGGGGGGAAAAAAGCCCTGGGAAAGGAAGGGGGGGGAAGGGTTTGCAATAAAAAAGGGGAAATATTGGTAAGTCCCACTAAATCTGGAAAAAAAAAAAATTTGTAAAAATGGGAAAATTTTTATGGTGTATTTTAATCCACATTTTTTAAAAAAAAAAAACTGTTTTTATGAATTCAAAAACAAGCCCCTGG
>NW_005872009.1:35139-45854 GCF_000147115.1 Myotis lucifugus
TCTGGATCTTACATTTGGACCTATAATCCATCTTCAGTTAAAAGACTTCTTTTCTCTATTGGATTGTCTTGGCATCTTTGTTGAAAATCATTTGACTCTAAATATAAGGGCTTATTTCTGGACTCAGTTCTCTTCATTGATCTGTGTCTGTCTAGGTGTCAGTGAAATGCTGTCTTGATGACTGTAGGTTGTTGTGTGTGTGAGGGGGGATTAAGTTTTAAAGTCAGGAAGTGTGAGACTGCAACTTTGTTCTTTAATATATTGTCTTCCATTTCATAAACATGAATGTCTCTTTTTTTAAAAATCTTTATTGTTGGAAGTATTGCATGTGTTGAATGTCTCTATTTATTTAGATCTTCTTTAATGTCTCAACAATGTTTTGCACTTTTCAGAGTAAGTTTTGTTCTTATTTTGTTAAATTTATTCCTTTTTTATGGTATTGTAAGTGAAATTGTTTTTCCTAATTTCATTTTCAATTTGTTCATTGCTAGGGTATAGAAATACAATTCATTTTTGTATGTTCATCTTGTATCCTGCAACCTTGCTGAATTTGTTTATTAGCACTAATAGTTTTTTAGTGGATTGTATAGATCTATCATCTGTGAGTTGAGATAGTTTGATTTCTTCCTTTCCCATATGTATGTCTTTTATTTTCTTGCCTAATTGCCTCCAGTATCATATTGGATGGATAGAAGTGGCAAGCATGGACATGTTTGCCTTGTTCCTGATCTTGGGGGAAAGATTTCAGGTTTTTTACCATTAAGTATAATCCTGTATAATAAAAGCCTAATATGCAAATTGTCCTCTCGACCAGGAGTTCGATCAGAGGGTGGGGGCAGCCGGCCAACCGTGGGAAGGGAGGCCCCAGCCAGTGATGGCAGCAGGCAGCCAGGGGACGGGAGGTCCCAGCTGGCAGCCGGCAGCTGCTGGGGACCCTACCTGTGCATGAATTTCATGGGCTGGGCCTCTAGTGTTTGTTGTAAGTTCTTTGGTATGATATTTTGGTGCCAACTGGAAAGATGTACTGGTATTTTGTATTTGGGTGTGCTAATAGAGGCTTGTGCCCCATGGTTGAAAAAGTGAATCATAGCCTAAAGCTATTATGGCTTCGTGTGCAATCTAGATAATACTTTGTCTATGTTTCAGCAATGGCTGCCATCCGGAAGAAATTGGTGATTGTTGGTGATGGAGCCTGTGGCAAGACTTGCTTGCTCATCGTTTTTAGCAAGGACCAGTTCCCAGAGGTGTATGTGCCTACGGTGTTTGAGAACTATGTGGCAGACATTGAAGTGGACGGAAAGCAGGTGAGTCCACTGTCCATAACAATGGTACTAATTCTGCATGTTAGGCTATTCATGTATCTAGAGAGAACCGGGCCTTTCTGTCTCTTCAGTACACAGTATAACAAGAACAAAAATGTTAGAAGGAGAACTTCATTCTCATCCTGTTTTCATAGCCCAACTTTGTTCATTTTTAAATTGTCCATATTCATATGTATTTCATTTGGGAAAACCTTAGTATATGTGCTGTTTCGGCTATATTTAGTGCTGGATATGAGATTACTAGGTTGAGAGGTCCTTATTCATTATGACTCTCAGAGTTATACCATCAGCAGTGTGGCATTTAGACAACAAACATCCTCATATGTAATTTTTATTTTTATTGGAAGTCTACAGATTTTTTTATTGATTTCAGAAAGGAAGGTAAAGGGAGAGAAATAGAAACATCAATGATGAGAGAGAATCATTGATCGGCTGCCTCCTGCACGCCCCACACTGGGGATTGAGCCCGAAACCCAGGGCATGTGCCCTAATTGGGAATTGAACCAGTGACCTCCTGGTTCATAGGTTGACATTCAGCCACTGAGCTACATTGGCCAGGCCTCAAATTTAATTTTTAAAATATTTTGTCTTTAACAAAGACAAGTTGCCACTGTTGACTCAGTTACATCTTTCCTGCAGGGAGGAATGAAATTCTCAGTACAGACAGGTCAGCTGAAAAGAAAACTAGAACAAGGGGCTCTTCTCCAGCACTCGGGCCTCTGGGGCATTCAGTCACGTGGCTGTGCTGCTAGCACCTATTAAGTTGGCTTCATAATTCCATCTCCTTTCTCCCTTCTCATTTTCCAGCTCCCTACTGTCCCTTTCTGTCCAGTGTTACTTAGCCCCAGTGTGTGGCACCTGTGTGGAAAGCACGTTAGGCTAGCTGCTCAGAATCCTAGGTCTCATGGGATGTCCTGATAGTCTGTGATCATGAGTAAGCCACCTGACTCTTGAGTCGCCTTCATTTTGCAGGTGACGTCAGGGTTCTAGTAGCTGAAAGCATTTGGAAGCACCAAAGCGCTTTACAGATTGGGCTGAATTCAAACCTCCTGTCGCAGCCTGTGGCCCATTTTATCCCATTGCCTTGTGGGTCCCAGTGATGCTCTCATGCCTTTAGGAAGCACAAGGCACCTTTCTGGTCAAGAAGAGATGGGGGCCCGGCCAGCGTGGCTCAGGGGTTGAGCCTCAACCTATGAACCATGAGGGTTGAAGAGACAATTAGCCACCCACTTTAGAGAAGGGATGGCATTTAGAAAGTGCAATCACTGCTTCGATTCCTGGTCAGGGCATGTGCTCAGTTGCGGGCTCGATCCCAGTTGACGGCATGCAGGAGGCAGCCAATCAGTGATTCTCTCCCATCATTGATGTTTCTGTCTCTCCCTCTCCCTTCCTCTCTGAAAACAATAAAAATATATTTAAAAAAAAAAAGAATAGATGGGGGAGGGGCAACAGTAAATTTCAGCCTGTCCTGCAGGGGGTCGGTCAGTACAGAGTGTTGCCAGTATAACCTGAATCAGTTCTCTGCAGTGATGCTTGGATACAAGTGTTTCTGGGAGCCTGGAAGAGTGGTTTTGTGTAGACACCGGCCCAATTGTGACAGACTGGCCTGAAATGTGCTGAGACCTTGGTGCCTGCTGTCCTGTAGCAGCCTCTTGTCCACTGAGATGCCACACAACACAGAGACCCAGGCTTGAGGGGAAGCAGGTCAGGTTGGGTTCTCAGATGCCTGGTGCGTGCATATTGCTGGTTTTATCCTGTCCTTCCCTGCAGAGAGAGTAGCTGTCGGGTGCTCTGTGCCTGTGGCCTCGGTTGGGAAAGTCAGTGCGCATGTTTTGGAGCCAGTAATGGCCTTTCTGTTCTCTTGGAAGCACTGTCTGTACCTGGAGGATCTTATCCCTGAGAAATGTAGGGACCTTGACTTAAAACCTGCGTGATGGTCTGAGTTTTTCTTGCGCTGCCAGCTGTGACTATACCGGACCTGGCAAGGTAGGCGAGCCCTCAGCAGGGAGAGCACACCCTTAAGTAGGGGTGCTGGATCTGGAAGAGGGATCACAGCCCAGCTTCCTGCCTCAGCGGCTCAGTAGCCCACAGTGGGAGGGGCACTGAAGAGGAGCACTGCCAGCGCCTGGGGAACCATCAGATTCTCAGTGCTCATGTCCCAGGAACATGGCTCCCAAAGTGGGGGGGCCCATGTCGACATGCGACAGACCTTCAGCAGCATCCACACCTGGACCATTTATCAGGAGACAGACGGTGGGTGTGTCTGACTGAACACCCAGGAGGCTTGGAGGGGCCCGGGCAGTGGGATGTGGAAGCGAGTGAATGAGCTGTACCATCCTGAGGTCAGGCCAGTTGTGAGGATTGGGGGGTCAGTCTCTCCTCGATCCACACCAAGCTGACGGTGTGTCCACGATGGCAGTGCCAGGAGCCTGATGGCGGTGGCAGGAGACGCACCTGGGGCGGAGGTTGAGGGTGAAGAGAATTAGCCACCCACTTTAGAGAAGGGATGGCATTTAGAAAGTGAAGTCAGGGTTGTGGAGGTGCTGGGAGGAAAGGGTATTCCAAGCATCAAAGGGAGAGCTCCTTGGGCCCCGAAGGGCCTCTGAACAGAGGGAGTTAAAATCCACTCTGGTCAGAAGAAGTCGCAGGGCGGCTGCAGTGCTGGGCAGCCTGAGAGAGGACCCATGCCCAGAGCCCAGGCATGAGCGGAGTGTCCTCCCACCTTACGTGACGCTTTCATTCTGACATTTTTGTGAGCAGTAAAGGCAGGGCCAGGGGCTTTCCTCTCAGCTGACACCTCATACCCCGGCTGGTGTCTTTCCTCGCCCTCCAGCGCAAGCACATTCTCGTCTCCATGTTTTCCTTTGGGGCAGAGTGACCAGACACATGGAGGGGGTTGGGGAGACCACCAGTTACAGCTCGGTTTTTACTTGTCTTGCCTTGTACACCAGGTAGAATATTGTTTACAGTTTGATTTCTCCTCTTGTTCATCCACTGAATGTTACTTATAATTAAATTCTTCTTATAGGCTATAAAGTTATTTTTCTCTTGACATTTTGAATTATGCACTTTATTCCATTCTCTGGATCTCTTTGTAAAATTGCAATTCTGAGGAATGTAGCCTAAAACAACTTGAACACACCTTCCACCTTCAGGCTTGATTCTAATAAAAGTGGAACACTCCTGTGTTTTACTGTTTTGGACAGTCTGCTGTTTGAATTCACTATGGTAAACATCTGCCTCCCTCCCTTTTTTAAATATATTTTTATTGATTTCAGGGGAAGGGAAAGGGAGAAATAGAAACATCAGTGATGAGAGAGAATCATTGATCAGCTACCTCTGCACGCCCCCCACTGGGGACAAGCCCACAACCCAGGCATGTGCCCTGACCAGGAATTGAACCATGACCTCCTGGTTCATAGGTCAATGCTCAACCATTGAACCACACTGGCCGGGCCAACATCCCCTTTGGAAAGTGGGTAGTGAACCCTGGCCGGATTAGCTCAGTTGTTTTGATCATCGTCCCAATACACCAAGGTTGCGAGCTCAATCCCGTTAGGGCACATACAAGAATCTCAACCAGTGAATGCATAAATAAGTGGAACAAAAAAATCAATGTCTCTCTCTCCCTCCCATCCCCATCCCCATCCCCTTCCCCCTCCCTCTTTTTCTCCCTCCCTTTCTCTAAAAAGTACACACAGAAAGCCACGAAAGTGGGTAGTGGGATTAACCTTGCACTTGGGCATTTATTTTTCCTCCCACAGGTCGAGTTGGCTTTGTGGGACACAGCCGGACAGGAGGATTATGATCGCTTGAGGCCCCTCTCCTACCCGGACACGGATGTTATCCTGATGTGTTTCTCCATCGACAGCCCTGATAGTTTAGGTGAGTAGCTCTGCAGCCTGAAGTTTGTCACTGCCCGTGTGCCTGGCTGACACCGAGTTTCTCAGGTCCTTTCTGGGCATCAAGCAGGCGAGCATCAGAGAAGGACTCCTCAGTGGCCAGAGTCCTAGAGCCTTGAGTGTGTGTAACCTGGGCCCTGGGCTTTTTCAGCCGGGTCTCCCGTGGCTGCCCTGTGTCCACTTTATGAAGCAGGCGAGTTCCAAAGACAGAACTCGCTTTTGGACTGAGATTGGGGGAAGGCTTTCCGGGGGGCCTGTACCTTTTCTAGTGCTTCATGGTGCCTCCCTGTATCTAGACTGGGGACTGCTATTTCCGGTGGTGTTTTCAAGTCCTCTCTTAGCCCTTTTCTGAAGCATCTTAGCTAATAATGAGAGACTTGGACCTGCCATATTAGCTCAGTTGGTCACATGTTTCAGAAGCCACTCCTTCAGAAAATGACTAATACTGACCTCACACTCTATAAAACAAGGCACTAGCCTTGAAGTCAGAGAGTGAGCAGCTTACTTATAAAATATAGTTTCAAATCACAATCGGCACCATTGAAATCATCATCGTACTAAGTGCTTTGCATGCATTGACTCGGTATAACCGGTGTGAGGTAGGGATTACTCTTTTTCCCACTTTATATATAAACCATCCCTGACACTGAGGGGTCCGAAGTGAGGGTGTGGAGGCTGAACCCAGCCCGCTCGTCCACCTTGATGTCCATACAGCCGTACTCCAGGCCGGCAGGAAGCCGCAGCTGCTGTCCCGCATGTTTAGAGCTTGTGAGCCATTGGATATACCAGTAACCTACAGGGTAGGGACATGCTGAGGGCCCAGGAGCAAGGTGTACAGAGAACATGTGGACGCTGGGCCAGCTGCAGCCCCAGAATGGGGGTGTGGTCAGAGTCCCCTGCCAGCAGGGATGGTGATGGGCATGGGGAGCCTCCCTGCATGGGCAGGTGGCACCACTGGAGTCACCCTGGGCACTGACGGATCCTTTGCTGCTCCGGGGTCTTTCCCTGGGCCCCACCTCCACAGGAGCTGTGCTTCCTAGTGGGACTGACAACAGCTGGTGATTCTGTGCCTAATGGTAGGGGTTAAATTTTGCCTTTTCCTGGCAAAATTAAAACTAGTTTTAAAACTAGTGAAATTCCATTAAATGGCCAGCATAATTCTGAAGTAGTTTCTTTGCAGTTTTGTAGAGAGCACCTGGGAAGGCACATGGGCATTTCTTTAATTATCGTCAGCTGAAGCCAGTGGCGTTTGGCAAAGCCAAGTCCTGGAAACACGTTTTGCCAAAAGGCAGGAGTGTTGTCAGCTTGACCTTCAGCCCAGGTTCCAGGGGGTGGGTTTTGTTATTTAAATCCAGCCAAGCCCCAAGAATGCAAATAGGCTCCTTTGTCTTGACTTTTAGTAAAACTTCCTGGTTTTTTGCTGTATAAAATAAACATGCTGTATTGGCTCGGGGTCACTGTCTCTGTCCCTGTCTCATCAGAGGACAGCGGTCCCACCCGGCCCCAGCTTTTCCTTCCATCTGTGTCCCTTTCTTTCATTTTCTCAATCCCCAGCCGCCCCTACTCAGGAACTGGACTGCTCTCTAGCCGCGCTGCACACGGAGGAGAGAGACATATTCACACAGTTTAATTAGGGATCTTGGAGATTCTTAACGCTATAACTTTATGTATCCCTGAATTATGTGCATTTCACTATTTTCAGAAAACATCCCAGAAAAATGGACTCCGGAAGTCAAGCATTTCTGTCCCAATGTGCCCATTATCCTGGTTGGGAACAAGAAGGATCTTCGAAATGATGAGCACACAAGGCGGGAGCTAGCCAAGATGAAGCAGGCATGGACGGGACAGGGTTCTGTCGTCTTGTAGCATTCTTTTTTCTTTTTTTAATCCTCACCTGAGGATATGTTTTCATTGAGTGGGGGTGGCGGTGGGGGTGGGGAGAAGACATTGATCGCACACACCCTAACGGGAATCAGATCCACCACCTTTCGGTGCACGGGATGGCACTCCAACCAACCCAGCCACACTGGCCAGGTCTTGTTGCATTCTTGAACCTGAGGACCCAAGTGGAGGTTCAGGGAGCCCAACAGAAACCTCTCTCTCCATCTGGCCCTTATTGCCTGGGGTCTGGTCATATGAGATGGAATCTCCCGTGAGGTAGTGCTATGCTCCCTGGACTGCCTGCCTCGGAAGGGCCCGTCACAGCAGGCGTCAATGCTCCAAGTGCAGGAACTTGACCAGGCTCTGGATTTCCCTCTTCAGTTATTACCTTGGTGTATGTGAGGCCAAAATAAATTGGTGGCAACTGAAGGATCAGGAAGTTCTGAGGGCGGGGAGTCAAGGCCAAGAGCCCCATGCCTTTAAAAGGTGATGATGGAGAAGCCAGGTGGCCCAATGGCGGGGCTTCCCCGTGGCAGGAGGAGAAGGTTCTCCCACTGGGGTTTCTCTGTCTGAATGTCAAGGTCAGGATCTATTTTCTCCCGAGGCGTCCGTCCTCTGGGAAGCTACAGGAGGACCAGGGGCTTGCCTGGATCAGCAGCTTGAGTCATTGTGTCCTCCAGTCCCTCCTTAATGTTAACCTACAGGGCTTCTCTGGCCTCTCCCCAGAGAAGAGCGCATGTGAGAGGGACACTATATTGGGTTGGGGCTCACTACATAAGAATCTCATAGACAGAACTCAGAGTTGGGGATTTGGTAGCTTTTAAAAGAGGTCTTAGCTGAAATTAAATACACCTACTCACTGTATGTATATAACCCTCTTCTCTCTCTGCTAGGAGCCAGTAAAACCGGAAGAAGGCAGAGATATGGCAAACAGGATTGGCGCTTTTGGGTACATGGAGTGCTCAGCAAAGACCAAAGACGGAGTGAGGGAGGTTTTCGAAATGGCCACGAGAGCTGCTCTGCAGGCCCGGCGTGGGAAGAAGAAATCCGGGTGCCTTGTTTTGTGAGCCCGCTGCAAGCACAGCCCTCACGCGGTTCCTTTTGAAGTGCTGTTTATTAATCTTAGTGTATGATTCCTGGCCTTTTTCATTTATCTATAATTTACCTAAGATTACAAATCAGAAGTCATCTTGCTACCAGTATTTAGAAGCCAACCATGATTATTAATGATCTGGCCCGCGGGTCCTCTGCCACCGCTCTAACCGCCTCCTCTGCACCCCCACCCGATACACAGGCGCTAATTCGAGGAATCCCTTCACTTCTTGCTTCTTTCTAGAAAGAGAAATGGTAACTTTTGTGAGTTAGGCTGTAACTACTTCATAACTAACATGCTTGCCTGTCATCTGTCAGCTGCAAGGGACTCTGGGAGCTACCCCTTCAGGGCTGGACTCCTGAGCAGGTTTCCTTGTGCCTCTGGAGTGGGCACCCAGTTCTCGGATGTGCTCAGCAGAGGCCCGGGGCCTGCAGCTGTGGCAGTTCCAGTTCTGTGGTTTCATGTTAGTTACCTTATAGTTACTGTGTAATTAGTGCCACCTAATGTATGTTACCAAAAATAAATATATCTACCCAAACTAGATGTAGTATTTTTTGTATAATTGGATTTCCTAATACTGATATTTGTCATCCCCACAGAAAGTGTATTGGTTTTTTTAAAAAAGAAAGTGTATTTGAAAATAAAGTCAGATGGAAGATTCATTTTTAAAATTCCCGCTTTGTCGGTTTCTCTGATAAAAGATGGCCATATCACCCGTTTTCACCCCACATATCCCAGTCCCCTCCCCAGAGCTGGGCTAAATAAACAGGAATTTGGTTCCGTGCCTGAGGAATGTAGTCGCTTCCGAAGGCGGCACAAGCTGTCGCACCTGGACTGCGGGCCTGGCTCTCGGTCGCCCTGCTCCTCGCTGTGCCAGGTTTCCTCCGGGGGAGCCACCAGTTCTGTGCGCTCGGGCTCTCCTCCCGCTGACTGAACTGTTTTCTGTACCAGTTAATTTTTCCAACTACTAATAGAATAAAGGCAGTTTTCTACACTTCCTGTATCCTGGTGTTTGTGTTCCTCTCTCGGGGCTGGGAGGGGGAGGGGGAGGGTGGGCTTGGCTTCCTGCAGGGGGCGAAGTGCCAGCTGGCCCACCACCCCTTTCCTCATGCCACTAGCCTGGCTCCTAAGAACATGCCGACGACCACCTTGTGTCACATTCAGGTTCAGCGCTGGGCTGGGTGGGGAGTGCAGCCTGCGGGGACGTGAGGGCACCCCAGCCGCGTTCTGCACAGATCAGGAGTGCGACTTTGTCCTCATTCCCTCCCGTTTCCAGTGCCTTTAAGGTCCAGGAATGAGCTCCAGGATGAGCTCCAGGTGGAGTTGGTTAGGGATGGAGGACGGCCTGGAATCGCAGGCTCACGGCTCCATTCTAGGCCCTGGGGCAGTGCCCTACAGGCTGTACAAGGAGGAGGGAGGCCAGAGGGCAGGGCCCGAACACCTCGGACAGCCCGGACGCAGGGAACTGAGTGCGCGCTGGCTTCAGGGCCTGCGCTCTGCCTGCTCCTGGCACTGCCCACCCTCCTCAACCTTCCTGAAACCACAGCCTCCTCGCAGAAGAACCTGCCTTGGCGGGTGCTGCCAACCCCACCATCACCACAAGCCACAACTTGCTGTGCACCCAGTAACAGGGCGAGCTCTGCGGGAACAGCGCGGGCAGAGGCCGGAAGGGCTGTGGCCGGGAGAGCGCCAGGTGCTGTCGCCTGCAGCCGCCTCCAGCCCCTACAAGAGCCTTGGAGACCGGGCCCTGGCGCCCGTCGGGATAACGGTCAGCGCCCAGCTGCGCGCAGCTCCGCAGGGTGTGGGCGGTGTCTGCATCCGGCCGGGTCGCACCCTCCCGCCCCGCCGGTCACCAGCCGGGGAGGCGGATGGGGCGGGGCGGAGGGGGTGGAGCTGCCTGTCCCACGTGACGCCACGGCCTGCCTGTGAGTTAAAAGGCGATGCGCCCCGGGTCCCCTGGTGTTCCTGTCCCCAGCGCTCCCGGTGCTGCCCACCCCACGCCATGTGCGCCGCTAAGCTGGCGGGGGCCGCGGCCCCGCGCTCCGTGCACGCGTTCTCTGCGCGCCCGCTGACCGGCGGGGAGCCCGTGAGCCTGGGCTCGCTGCGGGGCAAGGTGCTGCTCATCGAGAACGTGGCCTCGCTCTGAGGCACGACGGTGCGCGACTACACCCAGATGAACGAGCTGCAGCGGCGCCTCGGGCCGCGGGGCCTGGTCGTGCTCGGCTTCCCGTGCAACCAGTTCGGGCACCAGGGGCGCCGGGCGGGGCAGGCCGGGGGCGGCGGGGCGAAAGAGGCAGGAGCCATGTAATCGCCTGCTGACGATAACTATCTCTCATCTACAATAAACCTAATAGTTTTGACAAAAACTACACAGCATAGACGAAGATTTACAACCCGTTTGAGAACAGGAAAATACTACCAATTGTACGATGGAGTACAACTGGAAGGAGACGGTGTCAAACAAGGAGAACTACGCCAAATGATCTCTTTTAGTGAGCCCGGGGGTCTTTTTGTCTT
>NW_005872009.1:46045-54240 GCF_000147115.1 Myotis lucifugus
ACGGCGCGCAGGCGCACCCCCTCTTCGTTTTCCTGCGGGAGGGCTGCCCGCGCCCAGCGACGACGCCGCGGCGCTCATGACCGACCCCAAGCTCGTCACCTGGTCCCCCGTGTGCCGCAACGACGTGTCCTGGAACTTCGAGAAGTTCCTGGTGGGCCCGGACGGCGTGCCCGTGCGCAGGTACAGCCGCCGCTTCCCCACCATCGACATCGAGCCCGACATCGAAGCCCTGCTGGCCCAGGCCCCCGGCAGTGCCTAGGGCGCCCCTCACCCACCGGCCTCTGGGGGGGTTTATCCATGACGGTGTTGCCTCTAAACCCACGCGGAGGAATGCCTGATGTCCAGCCAAACCCCCCCAGATGGGCCCTGGTCCTGCCCACCCTGCCTCCCCCTCCCACACACGGCTTTCACAATAAACTGCCCGCTGTCAGCGGACTCTGTTTGTCCTGTGTCAACGTCAGCGTCGGGGGTGGGGGGGACACCCTTCCTTTCCCCTCTCCGCACTGTCACAGGCTGGGAGCTGGAGCCCCCCACCCTCCACTCCGGGCCAAGCCTGGGCTTCCTCTCCTTCCTCTGCAGTGTGTGGGGGCCACTCTCCTATGCGGCCCCGGCTCCTGTCCCAGTGTCTCCCTCTCCCTGCCACGCAATAGGGCCATCCCCAAGGACCTGTTGGAGGAGAAAGTCCTTACTCCGGAAGGGAGGACGGGCCAGGGCCGACTCCTAACCCAGCAGTGGGCCTCTCCCTGAGCGTGTGCTGGGCGGGAAGTGACCTTCACACAACACAGCGCCATCTCAGGCTCCCGCTTGCGGAGTCTGTGGCTTCTCCAAGCGTTAGGCCCACACAAGCCTGTTTTACAGTTGGAAGCTCATGCAACATGACAAGTTCCTTCCCCATTTCCTTTGCTAGACCTTTGCATGTTTCTACCTAGCACATCTGCTCCCATGCTGTCCTCACTGGTTGCTGCCGAGTGAGAAGCTGATACCACTGGCCCTCTGGCCGCGCCCTGCAGGGCACTTGGCAGTTAGTTGCAGATGCCGGGCCAGGCCTGGGGTAGGAACTTATCTCGGCGGCCAGCTGCTGCTGCTGAGGTGTGGCTCAAGGCCCGCCTCTCCGTCTGGGGGTCCTGCTGTCAGTGATCTTCCCTGCAGACCTGGGACCACCTGTCGCAGTGGGAGGGACTCTCCAGGGCTGGGATGGAGCCTCTGTGGGGGCAGCCAAGGACCCGGATGCTGGCAGTGTCAGCCCAGCCAGGATGTGGGCCTGAGGCTCTGGGGCCCTGGCCTTCACGCTCACGGTGGTGGTTCAAGTCTCTTCTGTGCCTGAACCAACTCTCAGAACTCCTTCCGCCCTAAGCAGCAACCTGCTGCGCCCTCCCCCTCTTCTCTGCCCTGAGGTCGTTAGGGGCGAAGGCCTCTGCAGCTGTTCCTTCCCTTTGGATCCCACCCTACCTGTCCCCTCAGAACTCAGGATCTGCTTGCCCCAGGGTGAGAGTCTGGAAGGTGGACTGGGGCTGGCCATCTCAGGGCCCACAGGGCCTGGCCGATGACGTGAATCGGCAAATGTTTGTCAATACGAAGAGACTTTGATCATCTGTGGCCTCCAAATCCGATTCCTGGAATGGAGAACAGCAGCCTATACATCTGGGTGTATCTGGGTTTACCCAAGCCACCTGTGACTCCCACACCCCACATTTATTCACTAAAAGCCCTGTGCCCCGACTGCACCCCTCCATTCTGTCCTGTGCCAGGGGCTCTGCTGGGTGCCAGGGCCGAGGTCCTCGGGCAGAAAGATGGCATCATTACGAAAAGCATGTTGAGCTCCGCGAGGTCACCCGGGTGCTCTGAGGGCCTGGCTTGGGAGGGACGACATGCTTCGCCTCCTGGAAGAAGCCACAGTGAAGCTGAAGGAAGGGCAAGAAAGTGGATGAGGAACACGCTGACGGAGGGTAGATGGGCGGTGAGCAGTGTGAGGGGCCTGGGTCGGGAGGGGGCCTCATCGGCAGTCGGACGACACAGGAGGAGCAGGTTGGGGGCGGGGTGTGTGTGTTTGGATTCAGGTGTGGTGCCTGAGACATCCTGATGGCATATTCAGGGCAGGGGGTTACAAGAGGCTCAGAAAAGGAGGATGTTGGAGACAAAGGTCTGGCCAACAGCACAGTAAGTAGCATGGAGAGGATGGCATTACCTGGGGAGAGTGGCCAGAAGATGAGGCGTGCAGGCCTGACTCACCATCCTTCCAGACGAGGTGGCAGAGAGGCGCCCTGGGAGGAGCAAGGCACCGAGGGAAGGCGTGTTCTGTAAAGGACGATCAGCTGGGTCAAGTGCTCACTGTGTGTGTTCCCCAGCAAGTGTGGTTCCTGGGAGGCAGCTGGAGCTGGAGCTGAGCGCCAAGTGCCCTGTTGTTCCGGGTCCTGCTCCAGGAGCTAAATATATAGCACGCAAGACCCCCCTGGGCCGGCGTGGCTCGGGGTTGAGCGTTGTTGACCTATGAACCAAGTGGTCACAGTTCGATTCCCAGTCAGGGCACATACCGGGGTTGTGGGCTCCATCCCCAGTGGAGGGTGTGCAGGAGGCAGCCGATCCATGATTCATGATTCTCTCTCTTCACTGATGTTTCTATCTCTCCTCCCTGAAATCAATTTTAAAAAAATCACCTGGATTCTTGCTAAACCTACTCAGGGACCTACAGCTGGAGGTATGAGAGCCTTCCTGCTCCATCTCCCCTTTCCTGCGAAGGGTCAGTGTGGCTCCCGCCCCCCAATCTGGGGCGGCTCTAGGATGGAAACCCAGAGCTTTCGGAACTGCCTCCAGCCTTTCCCCAGGCTGGCTGGGGACTCATCCCCCCCCTCACCCACTCTTCCCCTCTCAGTTTAAGCCTTGGGCTAGCCCGGAAGGGAACTTCTGAGCTGACCCTGACTGGGGAGTATTCCTGCTCAGACTTCCAGCTGCCTCCCTCCCTTAATTGAAAGTCCTTTCCAACTCTTTATTCTTCAGGAAGACTCAATAAAGCCAGTTAACTGAGGACATCTTCCCCCAACACACACACACACACACACACACACACACGCACTTTGCTGCACACACGCATTCTTTATCGTTCAACCATGTAACTGCTACTGGCTCCGACCTGCACCCACCCCACCCCCTGGTGACTCAGCACAAACAAGTAAAATGGAAGGAACCCCAGGGCGCCCGCCCGAGTTGCTGCCTTTGGTAGAAGTGGTTGCTGCTCTGGGAGGGGGCGGCAGCGTGTAGGCCAGTGATTGTAAGAAGGGGGTGGGCCCTGCTCTTACTCAACCAGGTTCAGAAACTTCCACTTTATACTTCTTTCCAGAAATGCTATTTGTTTGTTTTGCCTTTTTAAAACATTAAACCTGATAAGATTATTGTATTTTAAGTCACTACGATGTACAATATTTTCATATTTTACAATTTTATTTGTTAATTACATCTCAATTTTTAAATAATCTGATGAAATTTGGTCAGGCACTTCTTGCGCAATTAGTCCTTTATCAGATGACTTCCTTATTCTGTGAAAATGTAGTTTCAAAAACATTTACAGCAAGATTATTTTTAGAGAAACATTCCGGGTCGGATCAGCCTAACAAATTGCATGAATGTTAACTTTTGGACTGGAAAAAAAAACCAACACAAAAATACCGGGCCAAAAAGTCCCCCAAGAGAACACAGCCTGGATTTTTAAAGGACGGGTAGGGATTCCTGTCGGAGCGCTTTGACAATCACCAGATGGGCTGGCAGAGCAGGCTTTCACATGGAGGTTCGACACCCCTGGGCGGGCACTAAGGCAAGCCCTGCTCCAGCCGGTCAACAAGTTACTGGACTCCGGCCTGGAATCGGGGGCCGCTAGACTGGGAGCTGGGAGCACAAACGAGCGAAGTTCTGGCTTAGTGAGTGAGGCCTCATGTGCCCCGGCCCTGGGGGTAACAGACAAGCAAACTCTGAGCTTTGACCTTCCCAAGAACTTAATTCCAGGCTTGTCACGTGAGAAAGGAAAAACAAAAACCACCAGCTAGGAGGCCTCGTGCCGGTGGGTATTCTGTTAGTTGCATCAAAAGCACTAAGACTGACATGACACGATAGCGGTGTGCAGGGCAGGGCCCTTCCCAGGTCCAGCGTAGCTGTGGCCAGCAAGGCCAGGGTAGGAGACCACAACATGGACTCACTTAATCCGAATGCCTAGATTCTGAGCGGTATCCAGGGGCAGCCCAGCGTGGGTGCTATCCTCCAGGGCTGCAGGCCCCCCCCCCCCCTCCACGGGAGGCAAGTGAGGGGGTCTGAGTCTCCCTGCAGAGGAAGCACCCGACCCCAGCTTTCTCTGTCCCCAGCACGTGACTGTGAGTGTGAGCCTAGAGAAGCCCTGGTCCTCTGAGAATCCCTTTGCAGACGCATCAATGGCCCCCAAAGCCCAGGGGGATGTTACGCATGCCTTTGTTGCTTAAGTTTCCTTCCCAGAGAAGTGTCTGCAGCATCTCCCTCCATGTTCCTGTAGCACTTAAAAAAAAGTTTTTATTTTTAGAAAGAGAGGGAGACAGAGAGATAGAAACATCGAAGTGTCATCTATCCGCTGCCTCCTGCACGCCCCCTACTGGGGATCAAGCATGTGTCCTGACTGGGAATCGAACCCCAGACATCTTGGTCTATGTGGGATGATGCTCAATCCACTGAGCACACCAGCCGGGCTCCTGTAGCACTTTTATCGTGGGGCGCGGCTAAAGTGTTTTGGACAGGTTCAAGCCTTGGACTGATGAGAGGGCACAGTCCTCTCATGGCCACGTGCAAGTCCCAGCTGGAGGGCAGGGCCTTCCCAGCACAATTATAGCCAACAGCTATAGCTGTAATCTTGAACCTATGGTCCGAACACGTGGCCCCACGTGCCTGAGTGATAGAGTTCAGGTGCACGTAATTGAGTGGGACTGAAACCCACGAGAATGTTGTAAACATCTTGATCACGCCCTTACATTGCCTCGTGGAATCTGCTATAAAATAAAGACACGGCTTGTGGGCGCGGGCGCTGTCTCTCCATCTGGGAGCAGCGTCCCACCGAGGCCCAGCTTTCATTCTCTTGTCTGTCTTTTCTCAGTCCTTTCATCACCCCCACTCGGGGTCACCTTGGCCGTGCTGGCGCGGCACATTTTATCACATAACACAGGACATTATCATTACATGCGAAATCTTCCCCAACCACACAGGCTGCGAACCCCTGCAGGGTAAGGACTGGGAGCACATAATAGATTAGTCAAATGAAGAAATTTCTAGTATCTGGGTAATTTTTATTAGTTCATCCAAAAAATGTCTACTGAGAATTGCTCTGTGCCAAGGGCAAACGACATACACAATTAACGTCTAAACACTTGTTTATGGTTAAGACAGTGATGGCAACAGAACTGGAGGAGAAAGAACTGCTGGCCACACCTGGCCTTGGGGGCCACACCCTCCTTGTCCAATCAGGGCTGGGCATGGACAGTGACATAACCAGGATGGACTGTCCAACAGCAGCAGGAGTCTCCAAGGTAGGAAGGTGATCCCACTTCCTCCTTGAAATCCTTTCAGGTTTTTGCCTCTGTCACCTTCCCCAGTAACCTAACTCTTAAAAAAATAAAAACAAAAATAAAAAATACACACACACACACACACACACACATATAGACACATTTATTGATTTCAGAGAGGAAGGGACAGGGAGAGATAGAAACATCAATGATGACAGAGATCATTGATTGGCTGCATCCTGCACACCCCACAGCTAGGGCATGTGTTCCAACCGGGACTCACTGGTGAACTCCAGGTTCGTAGGTCAATGCTCGGCCACTGAGCCATGCCAGTTGGGCAGTAATCTAACCCTTATATAACAGAGGTTCTAATGGCACCGATAGGACCTTTAATTCTTCTAAAATGTACTTCTAGCTTTTAACTTTACAGTCCCCTGGGCATGGTAAGGAAGCAAGTGATGTCTCTCCTGCTGCCACCTCTCATCAAAAGGGCCACCATCTGTGAACACCTGCCTGCACTCTGGCTGCAGGCCTAGGAGGGGCCTGGGGTGACCTGGGAGTGCCAACGCAGTGAAGTGGACAGCAAGCCATGGACCAGCCAAGCTGAGAACTTTATGACTTGCAACCAAATAAAGCTTCAAGTTCACACACCCAGACCTTACCAATCCTCAAATAGATCACCACAGACCAAGATCAAAGAGTACGTGACCAATCACCAGCCAGGCCTCTTTCCTCCAGCTCCCTTCCTGCTTTCCTTCCTGTTTTTTGTGGCCCACGTTCCCATGGCAACCAGTTAAGTTCTGGGGTTTGGTTATGGCGCCAAGTGAGTGCCCCAGTAGGCCTAACCTCTCCCTCGCAAATGGCACACAGACAGCACAGCCCTGGGGCCCGGGTGTCTCCCGAGCTGAATCACTCATTTCCTCCCAAATGTATGGGTCACTCCCACAATGGCAGGAACACACCCAGATGCTCATTGTTACCAGTTCTAGGTTTTTAACTTTTAAAAAAAATATCTATTAACTTCAGAGAGGAAGGAAGAGAGAGAAACAGAAACATCACTGATGAGAGAGAATCATCGATAAGCTGCCTCCTGCACGCCCCACACTGGGGATCAAGCCCACAACCAGGGCATGTGCCCTGACCGGGAATCCAACCGTGACCTCCTGGTTCATAGGTCAACTCTCAACCACTGAGCCAAACCGGCTGGGCTTTTTTTTTTTTAACATTTTAATCAAACTAACTTGAAAAGTTTTAAGCCTGGCCAGTGTGGCTGAGCGTCGTCGACCAATAAACCAGGAGGTCATGGTTCAGTTCTAGGTCTGAGCACTTGCCTGGGTTGCAGGCTTGATTACCACAGTGTGGGGTGTGCAGGAGGCCGCCAATCAATGATTCCCTCTCATCACTGATGTTTCTCTCTCTCCCTTCCTCTCTGAAATCAATACAAGTTATTTTTTTAAAAAGTTTTTAAAACTTTAGAAATGATGATCAGTGCGACCTTCTGACTATGAAGCCTCATTTTCTTCCTTGAATTTTAACTACTGGCACTTTGTAGCTTCAGAGAAATTGTAGGAAGTGCCCGTAATCAGTACACTATCTTCACAGCGATTTAACAGCACTGAAGCGATCCAGGTTTAAAGAGGTTTCCCGAAGCTCTCATTTTTGTAAGTAGGTTTTGTCCTCCTTCCGAGTGGGGCTGAGGACTTGTCCTCATCCCTTAGGACCAAGGGTGCAAACGGTGCAGGAGGAGCCGCTGAAAGAGGAAGCCGGAAGCAGACACTCTCCAGGGCAGGTTCTGACGGAGTTCCGGCCACCCACCTTTCTTTTTCCGTAAATAACAGGACTGAGGGTAGTGTTTCTCACGGTGTAACATTTTTAACGATTTCAAGGAGCTTTCGGGGCTGGCTCCCAGATGTCAGTGGGAACTCCTGATCCCCCTCCCACAGGAGGGCTGTGTTGTGTGTGCAGGTTTCAGCGGAAAAGTGTTCAAGACACTGCACTCGTGGCAGCCGATGAGGAAGCCTGGGCACCTCGGGTGGGGACACACCTGGGCCACTGCCCCCCGCCCCCGCCGCGCCGTCCCCCTCCCCGGCTGCTCCTCCGGCGACACAGCTAGTCGCTGGCTCGGGGTGGAGGGCTGGAGCTCCCGGGTGTCATCTGAACCCCCCTAACGCGGAGGACGTGGGGACCCCGAGGCCGGCCCCCCAGAGGGTAAGAGACCTGGCTCGGGTGCCTGATGGGCAGCAGGTCCCCTACGTGCCCGCCAGAACATTAAAGTTTACAGGGGCCTCCGTCCTCGGTCACCAGCTCCGTCCGGAAGATGTCAACACCTCGGTGCTCTCTCTGAACGGCGTCCTCCGGCCGTTCCTAGCGCGGAGGCAGGCGGGACGCACCCTCCCGGCACAGGGTGGGGTGCGGCTCCGATGGCCCGGGCACAGCTCGCGGGGCCACCGGCGATCGCGGCCTCCCAGTGACCGCCTCCAACTGAGGGGTCGTGGGCCCTGCAGCCTGACTCTGAGGCCGCGGGGCTGGACCCAGAAAGGAGGGAGCCGAGCCTGCGGTGCGGACAGCAGGGCGGGAGGAAGTGGCCGCTCCTACCCCGCCGCGCGCCCCCACTTCCGGCACCTCCCGGCCCCTCCCGGCCCCACCGCGCAAGCGCGGGCAAAGGCCGGCGCGTGGGGGCGGGGA
>NW_005872009.1:54340-87203 GCF_000147115.1 Myotis lucifugus
GGCGCTGGGGGAGGAGGATCGCGTGTGCGTGCGCGCGTGCGTGCGCGCCGAGGGGCGTGGCCCACAGCACGCTGTGCGCGAGGCGGATGTCCGGGTCGGCTGGGCCGGGGCCGCGGACGAGATGGCGGAAGGCGGGGGCTCCGGGGAGCGACCAGATGCGGAGACCCAGAAATCCGAACTCGGGGCCTTGCTGAGGACCACGCTCCAGCGAGGGGCGCAGTGGTGAGCGCCGGGCTCCCTGGCCGCCGCGGGGGGTCGGGGGTCCGGCCCTGGCGCTCAGGCCGGGCCCCACTTTCTCGGCTCGGGTCGGGGCCCGGCGGGGGCGATGCTGCTGGTCCGGAGGAGAGTGGCCTGACCCCGGCCCCGCGGGAGAGGGACCCTGCGGTCACTTCTGGGGGGAAGCGTGGGCGGAGCCGAAGGTCGTCCCGGCTCCCGGAGCCCCGGGGGCGGACCCGGCGGGAACGGGCTGCAGGACGGGGACGGGGCCGGGCCGGGGAGTGAGTGCTCACGGGGACCTTCGGGAGGAGGAGAGCCCTCTCCCTCCGCGGACTCGCCGGTGACCTTGGGGGAAGGCGTCCACCCGCGCCGGCCGGGCCTGCCTGTGCGGGGCGCCCCCCTCCCCGCCCCGGGGTTGAGCGAAGAAGAGAAGTAGATACTTTGTAACTTGTAAACTGCGGAGCAGAGGCCCCGGGCAGGAGCTGAGCCGAGGCCTGCGAGCTCAGATGGTTTCAGTAGCAAATGTCAGAAACAATTGTGGCCGCAGCGTTTCGGAGCCCAGATAAGACGACGACGAAGTCCGGCACTTGGAAGAGCAAATCGGAGGCGGGCGATTCTTACGAAATCGTTCCGCAGGAGGGACAGCACCCCTGCGGCTGGAGAGGTGTCTGGGCGGCGCTGCCCAGGCGGCCGCGTGGTGTGGGCAGGCCCTCCTAGGGACGCAATTGGGTAGGGACAAGCGAGACATTGGGATTAGCAGGGATTCACATACGGCTCCCCGAATCACATACGGCTCCCCGAACTGAAAGACAGGACAAGCTTTTTTATTGTTATTGATTTTAGAGAAAGGAAGGGGCGGGAGAGAGAGAGAGAGAGAGAGAGAGAGAGAAAGAAACACCGGTGTGAGAGAGAGACATCCATCCGCTGCCCCCCGCATGGGCCCTGACCCGGCAGCCTGGGTACTGCCCTGCCGGGAATGGAACCCGCCACCTTCTGGGGAACAGGACGGCTCTCCAGCCAAGTGAGCCCAGTGGCCAGGGCAGCAGTCACTTTTAGAAGTTACCCTGCTTAGGGGTGATTTCTGAAGAATACTCAGCAGAAGCAGAGGACGTTTGAGAGAGACGAAAATCACACACAGCACTTGGAGGGAAAAGAGCATTTTAGAGATTTGGATGTAGTTATGGGTCCTTCCGGCCCCTGGGAAGCTGCCTGATCTGTGAGGTCTGTCAGTTATAAAACTTGAAGGACTCACCAATATAAATGTGCCTTGTTTAATCACAGATATGTTCCTCTCCTGCCTTATTTGTAAAACAGCATAGGGATACTTTTATTTATTTTTTATCTTTTAATATATTTATTGATTTCAGAGAGGAAGGGAGAGGGAGTGAGAGAGACATATCAATGATGAGATTCATTGATCGGCTGCCTCCAGCACATCCCCCACTGGGGATTGAGCCCGAAACCTAGGCCTGTGCCCTTGGCTGGAATCAAACCTGGGACCCTTCAGTCCGAAGGCTAATGCTCTATCCACTGAGCCAAACCAGCTAGGGCCACAGGGATACTTTTAAAATGTAACCAGATCAACTTGCTTTTTGGCAAGGTACATGTACCTAGACACTCCTGTGTGTGTGTGTGTGTGTGTGTGTGTGTGTGTGTGCTACACATATACAGACATACACACTTAAAAAAGTGTATCTTGTTTGGTCTTCAGAGGACTACTGAAGTGCTGGATGTTATTATCCCACTTTCAGAAAGAAAATTAGTTTCGTGCCATTTGTGTCAAGCAAAGCAGTGTAACCAAATTGTCTACCTGGACAAGAACCTCTATAAAATCATTATGAAATTAGTGGCTTGATCATTAGCAAACAAGATTTTATCTGTAGAAATATTTCCTTTAAATAAGCATTTTGAAGCCAATCATTTCCTTCCTTTCATTTATTCATTCTTTCAGCAATCATTTCACTTAATGGATACTCTCACAAGTATCGATTAGCTCTCTCTGCCATGTAGGGCCTGTTTGAGAATGTATTTTTTTAGGGGGGGGTTGCTTGTTCCCTAAATGGAAAGACCATAAAAAAAAATGAAGGAATCAGCTGCAGAAACGTACAACCTCAGCTTTGCTGTACAGTGAATTTTCCTCCGTCTCCAGGTATCTTATTGACAGCCGGTGGTTCAAACAGTGGAAGAAGTATGTGGGCTTTGACAGCTGGGACGTGTACAATGTGGGAGAACACAACATGTTTCCTGGCCCGATAGATAACTCCGGACTCTTTTCAGGTGCGGTATCTGCTGCTTTTCTTTTCTTCCTTTTTGCTTTCTGTTTTGACAGTACATTTGTTGAAGCTGGGACAGTGACAGCAGCAGCAGGAGGGCCTCGGCAGGCTGCTTTGACCCTGGAAATGTTATCGGAAGAAAGGGGCCCAGGCGGGCTGCGTGGTTCATGGGGAAGTCAGAGAAAAGGGGGCCTTGGAGACAGGGTCAGGGTCAGCCCAGGACGAGCTGCCACTGCCATTGCTCCCCTGGTTGCAAGTCTCGTGGGGACCCTTAGGAGAGTTTAGGAGCTGCTCGCCTGAGAGGGAGGAAGAGCGTGGGTGTGCTCCCGGGAGGGAGATCACTCCTATGGCTTTTCTTTCTTTTTAAATTGGATTTTAGATAGAAAGGAAGGGAGAGGGAGAGAGAGAAACACTAATACAAGAGGCACATCGATTGGCTGCTTCCTGCATGCCCCCTACTGTGGATAGAGCCTGAAACCTGGGCATGTACCCTGACCGGGAATCGAAGCCAGGACCTCTTGGTCTATTGGGCGACGCTCAATCCGCTGAGCCACACCAGCGGAGCTCCTGTTGCTTTTCTAACTGGTGTTCATTTGGGCAGTGGCCTGGGGTCATGTTTATATGTAACACACCTGACGTTCCTCCTGTGAGGGGATACAGTGTCTTCTATTTGTGTCTATACTAGGTCTTTACAGACCCTCAGGGAGAAGCTAAGTTGGTTTCATCCTAAATTAACTGCTTCTAACAAGAGCATGCTTCTAGTGTTTGAAATCTCTCTTTTTTTGCCAACTATTTCTGCTAGAGATTTTATTTTATTTTTATTTTTTTCAATTAGCAATAATCGCTCCTCGGTTAAACCTCATTGGCTACAATATTGCCACTGTGCAAAGCTCTGCTAGAGATTTTAGATGAGTATATGGAATAGAAAGAAATAGGGTATCATTTTGAAATTACATCTGGAAACTGAAATTTGGGAACCAGAATTTTCTTTGTTACCTTAACTGTGGAACAAATTGTAGACCCGTCGATGTTCATCAAGCATTTCTGTGGTGGCTGTTTGTGTAGAGGTGGTAGGAGGAGAGGTGGAAAGTCCGCTGAGTTGTGGTCCCCATCAGCTCCTCATGGGCCAGGTGACCGGATTGCAGAAGTGATGGCGGACACGCCTGAGCTCAGCGGGCGCCTGTGTCTGCAGAGAAGGCAGTCGGCCTTCCCTCGGCTTGTGCTGCCCGGCGTCAGACTCCGTGCAGGCAGGACGGGCATCTGTCTCCTGTGCCCAGAATCAGGGCAGCAGGACGGCAGACAGTGCGTGAGGCTTGACCAGGGACCTGGTACTAACCTGGGTGCTTTAAAAGACGAGCAGTGCTTCGGCCCACACCCATTGAGGGGCGTCTGAGTTACATAATAAGCAATGCCATGTGCTTTGTTTCCTGAAGTAGGTCACAGAATGGCTTTTTACCATGAAGTTGCCTCAAGGGATCATTGCAAAAATGTCTGCACTTGTCCTTTTTTCTCTTTTTTTAAAAGGAGAATGCTTTTTTTTTTTAATGTATTGATTTTTTGATTTTTTTTTTTTTAGAGAGAAGGGAGAGATCCCCAGTTGGGGATGTGCCGAGGGCGATTGATGAGTGGTTCTCTCTCATCATTGATGTTCTGTCTCTCTCCCTTTTCCTTCCTCTCTGAAATAATAATAATTTTAAAAAGTATATATTAAAAAAAAAAGAAGGGAGAGAGAGAGAAAGAAAAGCATTGATTTGTTGTTCCACCCTCTTATGCATTCATTGGTTGTTTCTTGTATGTGCCCTGATTGGGGATCAAACCTGCAGCCTTGGTGTATCAGGACGATGCTTCAACTACCTGACCTACCGAACCAGGGCTAAAGGAGAACTCATAAGGCTTTTAATAGTAATAGTCTTAGGAATCTTAAGTTGTCTCTTGAGCTTGAATGGCTGTAGTGGCCAGGTGGGCTATTCTATTAATGGTTCTGGTCAGATTTCACATTATGTCTAACTGAGTGGTACCAAGGCCAGCTAGTGTTGAAATTGAGAAGGACCATTCACATGCACGGTAGTACCAGAATCATACTCAGATTTCCATGCAATGTTTACCATGCAATTACTTGTTTGTGAACTTTGTAATGGTTAATAGAACAAAATTTTTTTTGCCCAACTGGTGTGGCACAGTGGTTGAGTGTTGACCCATGAACCGGGAGTTTGTGGTTCGGTGCCCTGTTAGGGCACATGCCTAGGTTGCAGCCTTGATCCCCAGTAGGGGGCATGCAGGAGGCAGCCACTCAATGATTCTCATTGATGTTTTTATCTCACCCTCTCCCTCCCCTTTTTTATTATAAAATTAAAAAAATATTTAAAAAAATAGTAATAGTGATGAGAATCCTAGAGCTGGAGGGGCTCTGGGAAGGTATGCTACATGACCTTTATCTAAGGGCAAACATTCCTTTTGTGGTCCCCCAATTTGGCTTTGGCTTGAAATACTTGCTGTGTACTTGGGAAGTGAGAAGTACATTCCGTTTAAACTCCGTAACACTGACAGTGCAGGAACGACCTGTCTCAGGCAAATGAGGGGAACCCCCTTCATTCCTAGGCCCTCAGTCACTTGCCAGTCCCTGTCTGGCTGCCTTCCACCTACGGTCATGGGAGTGACTTGGAAGGGGCTCTTGAAAGTGGGGGAAGTCGAGGGTAGAGCATATCCTGGCTGGTGGTGTCCGCCGAGCACCCTTCTCTCCTTCTCCCTGTGCTCCTACTAGACGTCAGACAGACGCCTCTGCTTCGACTAACCTGTGCTCTCATCTTCTTCTTCATTTGCCTCTCTGTTGAAGACAGTTGCAGAGGCTAAATCTTCATTTCAAACCCATGTGATTTTTAGCATGATGCCCTTGAACTGATCCAGTTTTAAATGAAACTAGTGAACTGCATTGAAAGTTCCAGTTAAGTTTCCTACATTTGCACTACAGTGTCATTAGAAAGACGTATTTGGGAAAATTGTCACTGAGCCTCAGGGAAAAGAGCCCTATAGAACTGTTGTACTTGGGGTTGATGATGCTGAAAGCTGTTGGTTCCTTGATTGGTTTGAGAGAGGGAGAGAAGAGGAGAGAGGGAAAAGAAGAGAAAGAAGCATCAATTCACTGTTCCACCCGTCCATGCACTCTTAGTTGATTCCAGTATGTGCCTTGACCGGGGATCAAACCCAGAACCAACTGAGCTACCGGACCAGGACTCCTTTCCCACTGTAAAGGCTTCTGGCTGCTGTTGGCCAGATCTGCATGGTGCTCAGTGTGAGAAATGAAGAAGGTGTATCTCTCCAAATAAGACAATAAGTGAATAACTTTTAACTTCCATAGTTTTTAATTTATAAATTAGACAAAAGTTTGGAGTTTAAGTATCAATTTTTTTTAATATGTTTATTGATTTCAGAGAGGAAGGAGAAGGGAGAGAGAGAGAAAAACATCAGCGATGAGAGAGAATCATTGATTGGCTGCCTCCTGCACACCCCACACTGAGGATCAAGCCTGCAACCCAGGCATGTGCCCTTGACCAGAATTGAACCCGGGACCCTCCAGTCTGCAGGCCGACGCTCTATCCACTGAGCCACGCCAGCTGGGCTGGTATCAATTTTGGGAGGAATCTCTTGGAACCCCTGGACCACCCTTCTGTTGATGAACAGAAAAGGTGTGGGGTCTGTCAGTGTTAATAATCAGCCACAGCGGCTGTGGAAAGTGGCTCATCACTGAGGACTATCCACTCTTTTTAAAAAGAAATTTATTGATTGGGGGTTGTTTTTTTAGAGAAAGAAACATTGATTTTTTTGTTCACTTATTTATGCATTGGTTGGTTGCTTGTATGTGCGGGGATCAAATCCCCAACTGGCGTATCAGGACAATCTCTAACCTACTGAGCTACCCGACCAGGGCCCCCTTTTTGTTTTAAATTGTAGTAAAATACATAAGATTTATCATCTTAACCATTTCTTAAAAATATGTTTTTATTGACTTCTCTCTCATCATTGATGTTTCTTTATTTTTTTATTTTTTAATATATTTTGTTGATTTTTTACAGAGAGGAAAGGAGAGGGATAGAGAGTTAGAAACATCGATGAGAGAGAAACACCGATCAGCTGCCTCCTGCACACCCCCTACTGGGGATGTGCCCACAACCAAGGTATATGCCCTTGACCGAAATTGAACCTGGGACCCTTGAGTCCGCAGGCCGACGCTCTATCCACTGAGCCAAACCGGTTAGGGCCTTTTTTAAAAATTTTTAAATTAAATCTTTATTGTTCAGATTATTACAGTTGTTCTTCTTTTTTCCCCCCATAGCTCCCCTCCACCCAGTTCCCACCCCACCCTCTGCCCTTACCTGCCCCCCACTGTCCATAGGTGTACGATTTTTGTCCAGTCTCTTCCCGCATCCCCCACACCCCTTTTTCCCCCAAGAATAGTCAGTCCACTCCCTTTCTATGTCCCTGATTCTATTACAATCACCAGTTCATACTGTTCATCAGATTATTTATTCACTTGATTTTTAGATTCACTTGTTGATAGATGTGTATTTGTTGTTCATAATATATATCTTTACCTTTTTCTTCTTCTTCCTCTTCTTAAAGGATACCTTTCAGCATTTCATATAATACTGGTTTGGTGGTGATGAACTCCTTTAGCTTTTCCTTATCTATGAAGCTCTTTATCTGACCTTCAATTCTGAATGATAGCTTTGCTGGATAAAGTAATCTTGGTTGTAGGTTCTTGGCATTCATCACTTTGAATATTTCTTGCCACTCCCTTCTGGCCTGTAAAGTTTCTGTTGAGAAATCAGCTGACAGTCGTATGGGTACTCCCTTGTAGGTAACTGACTTTCTTTCTCTTGCTGCTTTTAATATTCTCTCTTTGTCTTTTGCTCTTGGCATTTTAATTATGATGTGTCTTGGTGTGGTCCTCTTTGGATTCCTTTTGTTTGGGGTTCTCTGCGCTTCCTGGACTTGTAAGTCTATTTCTTTCACCAGGTAGGGGAAGTTTTCTGTCATTATTTCTTCAAATATGTTTTCAATATCTTGCTCTCTCTCTTCTTCTGACACCCCCATAATTTGGATGTTGGTACGCTTGAAGTTGTCCCAGAGGCTCCCTACACTATCTTCATATTTTTGGATTCTTTTTTCCTTTTGTTTTTCCTGTTGTGTATTTTTTGCTTCTTCATATTTCAAATCTTTGACTTGATTCTTGCAATCCTCTAGTCTGCTATTGGATCTCTGTATAATAGTCTTCATTTCAGTCAGTGTATGCTTAATTTCTAGTTGGTCCTTTTTCATATCCTCGAGGGTCTCACTAGATTTCTTGAGGGTCTCACTAAATTTATCAGCGGTTTCTAGAAAATTCTTGAAAAACCTTATAAGTGTGGTTTTGAACTCTATATCCAGTAGTTTGCTTTTCTCCATTTCTGTCATTTGTGACCTGTTTCTTTGTCTCCGCATTTTTTATGCTTCTCTGTGTTGATAGAGTGGCTTTCTGTGCTAGGTGTCCTATAGGGCCCAGTGGCTCAGCTTCCCCAATTACCTGAGGTGGACACTCTTGGTGCACCCCCTTGTGGGCTTTGTGCACAGTCTTGTTGTAGTTAAGCCTTGATTGTTGTAGGTATCACTGGGAGGAATTGACCTCCAGGCCAATTGGCTGAGGACCAGCTGTGTCTGCAGTGGGAGAACTTCTGTGCTGGAGACACTCTTCTGGGGCAAGACTTGCTTCAGTGGGGCTTTGGTGCTCACTGAGTCTGCCCCCT
Source organism: Myotis lucifugus (assembly GCF_000147115.1). Lineage (NCBI taxonomy): Eukaryota > Metazoa > Chordata > Mammalia > Chiroptera > Vespertilionidae > Myotis > Myotis lucifugus. Next base: position 62,610 of record NW_005872009.1, read on the forward strand.
GAGTGTGTCCCTTATGGATCTGAGGAGTTGTAATCTGGATGGTCCCACTCTGACCACTGGGTACACTGGCTCTTGGATCTCTAAGGAGGTGCTCATTTAGCCTCTGCCTGAGGCTACCCAGCAGGAGCTATGGAGAGATCTGCAGATTCCTCTTCTTTGTTTGGGGTTTGGAGGTGCCCAGACGAGGCCCAGCTGTGAAGCAATGCAGGCTGCTGTGGGGCCTTGGGCCTTCTTTTGGAAGTTCTGGGTCTCTCTGACCCAGCTGCAGTTTATTAGGTAATTTTCAGATTGCAAAGGGCCAGGCCTTTCAGATGCAAAAGCTTCTGTGCACAGCTTGGATGGGGCAGGGTCTCATGGAATCAACAGGGTGGAGCAAACAGCTATGGCTGATCCTCAGCCCTGCCCTAAGAGGCCCTGTGTCCCGGTAATCGCTGCAAGCACCTCTGAGAGAAAGCCACCCTCGATTTCCTACCCATGCCAGACAGTCCAGTTTCTCCCCGTATGAGTCTGGGTCCCCAGAGACTCTCCCAGAACTGGAGTTCAGAGCAGTCGGGAGCGTGTGACTCCCTCCCGATTGAAAAAGACAACTGCGTCCTCAGTTGCCAGCCCTTTCCGCGCACGGCTCCGTACCTCTGCACTTTACTTCCACACAGCACCTCCTCTGAGTCTCAGTGTGCTTTTCTCTTTCCTTCTAGTTGTAGAATTTCCACTCAGCCAGTCTTCCTGTGGTTCTGGATGATGTCTGTTTTGTCTTTTAGTTGTATTTTTGAAGTGGTTGTGCGAGGCAGCAATTTCCCGTGTTTACCTATGCCGCCATCTTGGTTTTCTGACATCATTGATGTTTCTATCTCTCTCCCTTCCTCTCGGAAATCAATAAAAAAATACTAAAAAAAAAGAAAACTGCATGGGCTCAATGACTCTTGGTAAATAAACTTAATTCATTGGCTGTTTGTTTGCTTTCTTAGTAAGTCTTGAGGGGAAGACAACATCTGACAATGCAGTTTCACTACCAGGATATTATGTTAAATGTTCATAATAATTAGCCATTTTAATTGTGGATGTACTTTGGGAATGTAAGTTGGAGCTTTTCTCTTCTAACCTCCTAGAAGGAACACCAGTTCCTCATAAAATGTTCAGAAAACATGGCTAGAGACCAAGGATAGTCAGGTCTGCTCTATTCTGGCCAGTGACAGAGTTTTGTAAGTTTGTACTGTTCTGAGAAATACTTTTCTGATTTCTGAAAAAGACATAAGAATCTTGTAAAACAAACATTTCTGGGGAGAAGAGCAGTGAATTATAAGCTGTTTTCCTTTTTCAGATCCTGAGAGTCAGACCCTGAAAGAACATTTAATTGATGAATTGGACTATGTATTGGTCCCAACTGAGGCCTGGAATAAGCTAATAAACTGGTATGGCTGCGTAGAAGGCCAGCAGCCCATCGTCAGAAAAGTGAGTACATGCATGATCACACGTGCTGGTCAGTGTCGCACTGCTCCCTGGGGGACACGGGGGTTGGGTTCTGCGGAACTGGATGTGCCTCAGTGGTTGAATGGAGGTGTGTGAGGCCTTCTTTCTAGTTCTGCAGGGAATTGTGGTTGTGAGTGGTGATGAGGGAGGCTGCTCACCTAGGAAGTGACAGTGAGTGGCCTTCAAACATCAAAGCTGGCAGTGGCGTGGGCTGTGTTTAGCGGTGCCATGGGAACACTTGCTGCATGAGAGCAAGTTCACCTGGGGTCATATGGCCATGCTGGGATGCACTGCTTCTTGTTTATCTCACAGCCTTGCTGATTCTTCTGCTTTTTCCCCTGTGCCTACGTGCCTTTGGCCACACAGTTGAATATCTCAAAAAACAGGTTTTTATAACCCAAAGAGGAATAGCCTCTTGAAGGAAGGCAGGCCCTGGGGTAAACACCCAGATTGTTAAGCCCTCTGGTAGACAGGACTCAGGAGAAGACTCCCGCCCTGACGCCCACCTGTAGTTGGCTTGTCCTACCGGAGGGGGAGTCACAGGAGCCTGCGTGCCTGCTGATAGGTACTAGTAGGCATCGGGTGAATTTCTCTCTGCCTGGAGTGTTGTTCCCTCCTTAGCAGAGGAGGAAAGAGCTGTAGTCTTGAAGCCATGCTTCTAAGAGTCAATAGGCCAGAGCTACCTTCTTTTTCTCCAGCTTGAAACCTGGAACCTGGAAAAGGGTTCAGGATCACAAGTTTAGGTGCTTGCCAGCTTCCTGCAGAAGTCCCCTGCTGCCCAGTACTGCCATGTGGCGAGTGTCCTGCCAAGGACTATAGCCACAGTCTCTGGTCCTCTAACTCTGACAGACGCCCGTGACGCAAGAGAGGCACCGTGATCCCCGAGTAGAGATGAACAGTGCCTTCCGTTGCGGGGGACGTTGCCAGCTTTGGTTCCATCCTGGTGCTCTTGGTTGGTCCTAATGAGTGGAAAAGGGTTTTTAACGCCTAGGCCAGATGCCAATGGCTTGAAAAATCTGAACTTTTTGCCCTGGCCGGTTTGGTTCAGTGGATGGAGCGTCGGCCTGCGGACCGAAGGGTCCTGGGTTCGATTCCAGTCAAGGGCACGTGCCTGGGTTGTGGGCTCGGTCCAACATGCAGGAGGCAGCCAATCAATGATTCCCTCTCATCATTGATGTTTCTATCTCTCTCTTCCTCTCCCTTCCTCTCTGAAATCAATAAAAATATATTTTTTAAAAATCTGAACTTTTGATCTCCTGATCACTTAAGGAAAGTGCTTATCATGTGGGTGGATTCTGCCTTTTGCCTCCGCTGAGCCATGTTGCTTCCAGGACTGCGCAGGTGTGGCAGGCTGCCCCTTCACCCGCGCCTCTCTCCCAGGTCGTGGAGTACGGCCTGTTCGTCAAGCACTGCAAGGTGGAGGTGTATCTGCTGGAACTGAAGCTCTGTGAGAACAGTGACCCCACCAACATGCTGAGCTGCCATTTCAGCAAGGCCGACACCATCGGTGAGCAGCTGGGCCGGGCTCTAGGGCCCATTGGAGAGAGTGCAGAGCATTGTGGCTGGTGGGAGGGAGGCTGGGTGCCCTCTTCAGACGTATTACCAGGTCATCTCGGGTTGGGGCTACCAGTCCTGACCTGGGAGCTGCTCCCCAGGGTGTTCTTGCGGGGAGCTAAGCCTGAGAGTCATATTCTATAGAACACCAGGCATGGTCCCTGCCCACCTGACATCTGGTGGTAAAGATTAAGAAATTCGGATTCAGCCCTAACCGGTTTGGCTCAGTGGACTGAGCGTCAGACTGCGGATCCAAAGGTCCCAGGTTCGATTCTGGTCAAGGGCACATGCCTGGATTGTGGGCTCGGTCCAACGTGCAGGAAGCAGCCAATCAATGATTCCCTCTGATCATTGATGTTTCTATCTCTCTCTTCCTCTCCCTTCCTCTCTGAAATAAAAATATTTAAAAAAAAAAAAAAAGAAATTCGGATTCAGAGAGCTTAAAGTAACTTATTAAACAACCTCAGGGAGAAAGTGACAGAGCCGAGTGTTTGAAACCAGATCTGTCTCAACTCCAAGGATAAGTGTTCTCACTTCTCGGTGTTGCTCTGGGCTATAAATGGGACCCGATCATCAGAGAAGGACAAGAGTAGGGAACGTTTCCAGGCCTGAGGCCAGAGGACGCCCATGGAAGATGTTGGCCTGAGGTCAGTCAGAACTTTTGATCCTGAGCGTCCTGTGGCCCTCGAAGAGGAAGGTGGGTGGGCATTCGCTTGCCAGGGCCGTCTGCAGCCTTCCCTCTGGAGGCAGCCCTGAGCGACCTTCCTGCCTGTCCCCAGCCACCATCGAGAAGGAGATGCGGAAGCTGTTCAACATCCCTGCGGAGCGGGAGACGCGGCTGTGGAACAAGTACATGAGCAACACCTACGAGCAGTTGAGCAAGCTCGACAACACTGTCCAGGACGCGGGGCTGTACCAGGGTCAGGTAGGCGGGCCAGGCCTGCCCAGCCGGCGGCTCAGCCGGGGGGAGGGTGCCAGGCATCTCTGGTTCTGAGCATGTCTGGAGGGAGGTGGTTCGCACATTCCACATGTGGGTCTCCTTTTCTCTCAGGTGCTAGTCATTGAGCCCCAAAATGAGGATGGCACGTGGCCAAGGCAGACCCTGCAGTCAAAGTAAGTGACCGTTTCTGCCGGTGGCTGGGCACAGGAGTGAGAGACTCTTCCTAAGGCAGCTACCAGGCTGAGGAAAACGTTTCTTGGATGAAAAAATGTATTTGACTTTATAGCCAGAGGCTGTCGTCCTGGTTGCAGGCGCCGGCCTTTGCTGGGCAGCGTCCATGGGAAGCGGTCAGGGCTGTGAGTGAGGCAGGAGGTGGCTTTGTTTCTGTCGAGGCTCAGGCACCTCTGTCTCAGGAGGTGCCCGTGCGGGGTGTGGAGCTGTGCATGTCCCGAGAAGGGGCAGAAGGAAGGGATGGACTTTGCTGATGGTGTAGGCTGGGGAAGCAGGGTCTGTGTTCTGATGGTCATGGGACAGTGTTGGGCTTGGCTCCCTTTCCTCAGTCAGGCCTTGGACAGTGACTGTGCACAGTGATGGGTTCATAGCTCCTTTGAGAATCATGGTTTATGGGTTGATGCTCAGCCACGAGCCACATCTGCCGACTCGCAGTCCCCTTCGAAAGGCTGCCTGCGCAGCGGGGAAGGGGCTGGTGTTCCTGAAGCAGAGCTGTGAGTGCGCGCCCATGCGGGGGACTAGTGTTGGTGTGGGGAGGGCACAGCTGAGGGTGCTGTGAAGGCAGTACTAAGGCCACATGGGCTCTGGATATTGAGATTAGTCTTCAGGGGGGGCTCATCCTACGAGCAGCGTGCAGCCTGGAGGGCATCTGAGGAGCGAACCGGGCAGCAGAGCAAGGGGTACAGGCTGCGCATGTCCCAGGGCCTCCCGCTGGGCTCGGCATGCTTGACGTGCAATTGAGACCAACTGACGTGAATTGAAGCAGGACCTGTCTGGTGGAAAGGGGCCGGGAGACCAGAGGCCTGGCCAGAGTCCTTTCAGGAGCAGAGGGATCCCTTCTGGGAGGTGTGGCCTGTGTGTTCAGCATGTTGGTGGCAGGAGATGCACAACAGAGGGTGAGGTCTCCCCTCACCTAATAGGTGCACCTGAGAGTCAGCTGTCTCCCACGGGTGCCTGTGTCCCAGCCTGCAGTGCCCCCGCATGTGCTGTGAAGTGCCTGAGGACAGATGGCCCAAGCATTTCCTAGACACCAGTCACTGTTCTGCACACGGGTCTTGCTTTTGATTTGTTTGTCAAGGGTGTAGTTTAAAAAGACTTTGTGTCATGTACATTTTTGAGCAAATCAAACAGTATCCTTATGTATATTCATCACTGGGTTTCTTTTCAACTGAATTTACTCTAAAAATTACTGACAGTATTTTCTAGAACATTTTAATCAATTGTCAAAATTTTGTGTTTTTTTTTCTTTAATTTCAACCTGAAAATTGACAGGTCTTGGATATTTGTAATTGGCTTATAAGGATTTTTGCTCTTTGAAGTTCAAGGGAATAGTCCTGGCCAGTGTAGCTCAGTGGGTTGGAGCATCATCCCATGCACTGGAAGGCTACGGGTTCGATTCCTGAGCAGGACATGCACCTCGGTTGTAGGTTTGATCCCCAGTCAGGGTGTGTATGAAGCCAACCGATCAGTGTAACTCTCACATCGATGTTTCTCTCTTTTTCTCTCTCTGTCTGTCTCTCTGTCTCTCCCTTCTTCCGTCTCCAAAATTAAAAAAAAAATTAAAGGTAATAGAATAACCAGTAAATAATTACTACGAAGGGGAGTATTAGACCACACACCTTGAGGTCCTGTATGTCAGAATTTGCATCAGCTCCTGTGGCACCTGTTCCACCCCTGAGAGATCTGAGGCTGCCACATCAGACCCGCCTTGGGCAGTGACTTTCTGCTGGCGTAGGAGACGGGATGCCTGCACCCCAGGGGACAAACCTGAAACGGTGCTAGGTCAGCTGCGTGGTGGCAGGGAGTCCCTTGGCTCTGATGGGTCTCCCTTCACCAGCGGTCTGGAGTTCTTGGACTCCTTTGCAGCGTGAGGATAAGGCTCTGTGAGCACAGCAAGTGGTCAGGGTCCGAGAAGGTGGGAGGTGAGAGGCTGGGAGACCCTCTCCCTCTCCCTCTCCCTCGCTGGGACTTCAGAGTGTGGAGCAGAACTCAGTTCCCTTTAGGCCCCCAGGTGGTCTCCTGACCTCTGCCCACTGCTGCCGGGGCTACGGACAGGGTCACTCCTTATCCGGCCACATGTTGCTTTCTTCTCACAGGGACCCTGGCTGACACCAGATCCCATGAGGCTGGGCAGCTGCAGTGACTGCGTGCTCTCATCGGTTTCTGTACTCTAAAAATAACCCCACATCTGGAAGGAAAGCCATCATTGTACCGTTTGACACAGTGCAGAATGATTCACTCTCCTTCTGCATATTTCTATATGGATTTTAGTAGAAAGTTGATGAAATTGATATCTATTGACTATTTGGGGCAATTCTTGAATTAACCTGGAAGTGGGAATAAATGTAAACTAAGATGCTGTGAAAATATTGAAGTAGGAGTTTGAAATAGGCTCCTCACATTTGGTGAATTTGTGAAAGAAAAGCACTCCCCTTGCGTAGTGAAAGCACATTGCCATTTCTGTCTGGTGTGCTTAGGGCCAGCTGTTGAGTTTGGGACAAGTATTTTGGGTAACTCATCTCTGTGCTATTTTTCTGTGTCTTTCACTGGTAACTCTTAAAATTCAGGGAAGCTCATGAGGATCAAACTTGTGGTTTATCCTCCTGAAAGACTCAGTACATGACCAGGTGGTTGAATGACCAATTAATTTCTTGAAAATAGGCTTTTTGCAATTTAAATAATTGAATATGGAGAACATTTATTTATTTAAATATGTTGTTTTTTTTTAAATACATTTTATCGACCCTCCACAGAGAGGAAGGGAGAGGGATAGAGAGCTAGAAACATCGATGAGAGAGAAAGAGAAACATTGATCAGCTGCCTCCTGCCCATCCCCCACTGGGGATGTGCCCGCAACAAGGTACATGCCCTTGACCGGAATCGAACCTGGGACCCTTCAGTCCGCAGGCCGACACTCTATCCACTGAGCCAAACCAGTCAGGGCTAAATATGTTTTTTAAAAAATATATATTTTATTGATTTTTTACAGAGAGGAAGGGAGAGGGATAGAGCGTTAGAAACATCAATGAGAGCGAAACATCGATCAGCTGCCTCCTGCACACTCCCTACTGGGGATGTGCCCGCAACCAAGGTACATGCCCTTGAACGGAATCGAACCTGGGACCTTTCAGTCCGCAGGCTGACACTCTATCCACTAAGCCAAACCGGTTAGGGCTTAAATATGTTTTTATTGATTTTAGAGAGAGGAAGGGAGAGAGAGAAATATCAAATGATGGGAGAGAATTATTGATGGGCTGCCTCCTGCACGCCCCCTACTGGAGATCCAGCCTGAAACCCGGGCCGGGGCCCTGACCTGGATCGATGCTCAACCGCTGAGCCACACCAGCTGGGCAAGAGGATATGTATTTCTTGAGAAGAGACCTAAGGCATCAAATAGGGCTTGCTTTTTGCTAAAAGTCAGTAGCATTGTTTCTGCTTCTCTTTCCCAGATCAAGCACTGCGCCTAGCAGAAATTTCACTACCTCTCCAAAATCATCAGCGAGTCCCTATTCCTCTGTGTCTGCCTCTCCCATTGCCAATGGTGATAGCACTAACACCTCTGGGACGCACAGCTCCGGTGTCGGCAGGGGGTAAGAGCAGGCCCTTTCACTCGGCTCCCTCCCTCTGAGTCCTTTCTGAGCTCTCGCGCTGCTGCACTAAGCTCGGGGGCCCCGGTTCCCACTCGAACCTGCCGCGTGTGGCTTCTTGCTCCACTCCGTGCTCACAGTGAAGGGTGCCGCCTGTACTGACTTCAGTGGTTTGTTCTCCCACCAGCTGGCGTGGTCCCACAGCCCAAGTCACTGGTGGTCATGGGGTCACTGGGAAAGGAAGGGCTGGCCTATGGCAGAGGAGCTCCGAGGGGGTGACTCGCTGTGGGAGAGCCCTGCCTGCTTCAGGAGCCTCTGCCACGCAGCACAGACAGGGTGGACTCGCTCTCAGGCGCAGGCAAGACTGAGTGTGGCCTGGAGGTGGTGGCAGGTGCACGCTCTTGGTCATGGTAGCCACGGTGTTCTTTTCCTGAAGTCACCTGGCGGCTGGCCTTCTGGAGGATACAGAATTAGCCTTGGCCACAGCCTGAAAGTGCAGAATTCACATAGCATTTCTCCTCCTCAGGGTGTGCTCACCACCTGCTCTCCTATCACATCAATGGTGGGGGGGATGGGGTGGCTGGGGCTGCAGAGGGGAGGAGAGAGAGCTTGTATTGTGGGGTTATTACCAGACAATTCGAGAGGCCCTGGCACAGCCCTAAAAGGCGTCCTGAGGGCGTGTGTGCAGCGCTCGCTTTTATTGGTGATGTGGGTTGTGTTTTCCAGTGGATCTGGCTTCTCTGCTTCGTATAATTGTCAGGAGCCCCCATCGTCTCATGTCCAACCCGGGCTCTGTGGACTTGGAAACCTGGGGAACACCTGCTTCATGAACTCTGCTTTGCAGGTAAAGGGGGGAGCTTCAGTCTGTGACCTAGTGTGGACGTGGGTAGGAGTGGCCTGAGACCATCACCTGGGAGGTTAGCTGCCAGGTGACCCACCAGCGTGGCCTTCTGGGAGGCCGTGCCTTCCTGTGGGCGCCTTTCAGAGAATGTGCTGAGTCCTCCCTGCGGCTGGCGTTGACCCCGTTGGCCCTTTAGCACGGGGTCTGCCTGGACCTCTGAGTGCCCTCCAGGGTGTGAGCGCCGATCCCGCTCTCTTCCAGTGCTTGAGCAACACCGCACCCCTGACCGACTACTTCCTCAAAGACGAGTATGAGGCCGAAATCAACAGAGACAACCCTCTGGGGATGAAGGGCGAAATCGCAGAGGCCTACGCAGAACTCATTAAGCAGATGTGGTCTGGGAGGGATGCTCACGTGGCGCCTCGCATGTTCAAGGTGGGCCGTTGTCTGTGCCCCCCGCCCCGTGTGGGGGAGACCAGTGTCATGCTGTTGTGAGGCATTCTTTTGCTTGCATTTTGAGATTAAGATGGAATCTGAGCCTGGCCAGTGTGGGCCAGGGGTTAAGTGTGGACCTAAGAACCAGGAGGTCATGGTTCAATCCCCAGTTAGAGCATACGCCTGGGTTGCGGGCTTGATCCCCAGTGTGGGGTGTGTAGGAGATAGCTGATTTATGATTCTCTCTCATCATTGATGTTTCTCTCTCCCTCTCCCTCTCCCTTTCTCACTGAAATCAATAGAAATATATATTTTTTAAAAAGATGGAATCTGAAACTAGAAACCCCACATGATCAGACCCTTCTTTCCTGTTGGTCAGCCATTTAGTGACTTACCTTCCGTGACCTCAGCCCCACCTCTGGGCTGGGGTACTTGAGAAGTCTTTTATCAGCTGGTTGCTCAGAATGCTGTGTTCTGTGGTGCCGACCTTTAAACAGCCAGCAGCTTAACCCGGACCCTAAAAATTCAAGTTGAGTTCCAGTATCATCTGAAGCTGCTCCAGGTCTCTGAGCCGGGAACCTATACCCACAGTGGTTTGAGTTGGGCCCCCTGAGTTAGGAATAGGGTTGGCATTACTGGAAGGTGATGTGAGGGGCAGTGAAAGAAGATTGGGGAGGCCTGACTGGTGTGGCTCAGTGGTTCGATTACCCTCAGGGCACATACCCAGGCTGTGGGCTTGATCCCCGGTGGGGGGCATGCAGGAGGCAGCGGATTGATTATTCTCTCGCATCGATGTTTCTCTCTCTCTCTCTCTCTCTCTCTCTCTCTCTCCCTCCCTCCCTCCCCCTCCTCCCCCTCTCCCTTTCTTTCTCTCTCTCTCCCTTCCCTCTGAAATCAATAAAAATATCTTAAAAAAATAAAAAAGAAGAAAATTGAGGAGGAGATGGGCAAACGGCAGTGGGCGCTTGGAGTAACTTGGTCTTCCCGTTGCCCTAAATGTGTTTCCTGCTGAGGGGGGTGCCTTGCCTCCATGTTTTGAAATCTGGGAATCCTCTTTTGCCTGCATCCCTGGGCTTCCAGGAACCTTCATGAAGCACATGGTAAAGACAGGCATATTGATTCCAGGAGGAAACATGAATAGCACCTTAGTTCATTGAAAAAGTTAAAATCTTAGATGGTTCATTGAAATTGAAAACTAATTCTTTTCATCCCCATGGTCATATTAATTCCTGGGAAATATAATTAAGTTATTTTCACATAGTAAGTCATAAAGAGACTACAATTGGGTAACAACACATTGGGCTGGTGCTCACGTCAACAGACGATGAACAGGCAGTGTTTAGGGAGATGAGGGGAGCGAGGCGTTTCCTCTGACGGACACCGCTCTGCACTGTGGGGTGTGGGAGCCACGAGGCACTTGGAATGTGGTAGGTGAACAAGGAGCTGCATTTTTTATTGTATTTAATTTTAATTAATTTAAGTCGGAGTGCACATGTGGTTAGTGGCTCTGCTGTTAGCACAGGGAGAGCAGTGGCTCCAGCTTTAGGCTCATGAGAATCTCTCCTTCTGCAGGTCTGGGTGGGCCTGGGATGTGCGTTGCCAGCACGCTGCCCGGCGAGGCTGGTGTTGCTGGTGGGGAGCACACGCTGCTGTGTACCCTTTGTCAGCGCCAGGCACACGGTATTTGCTAGGCCAGCAGGGCTGGTGTGTACCCTTTGTAAAGCTCTTCCGGAGGCTGAACCAGAGACGTTGGAGCAGCACTCATGTCCGTTCTAGGAGGTGGGCTGCTCAGGGGCCACCTTTGCTCTTCTGTTGGGCAGTGGCCAGGTTCCAGAGCCGTTGTCATCCCGGCTTTCTGACCCAAGGCCTCTCTTGGTGAGAACTGCCATCCCCTTTATGGCCCTGGAGCAATTAATCGGGCTCTTCAGTCAGATGCCCCTTCCTGTCCCAGCTCACTGCAGCGCTTTCTGTTCTCTCTCTCTCTCTTTTTTTTTTAATCCTCACCCCAGGATATTTTTCCCGTTGATTTTTAGAGAGTGTGGAAGGAAGGAAGGTGGGAGAAAAAAGAAAAAAGAGAGACATCCATGTGAGAGAGACACATCAATCAGTTGCCTCCTGCACATGCCCCGGCCCAGGCCAGGACTGGGCCTGCATCCCAGGTACATGCCTTTGACCGGGAACCAAACCCAGACCCTTCGGTACTTGGGTGGACGCTCTAACCACCAAGCCAACCCGGCCAGGGCTGCAGAGCTACTTTTTATGACAGTATCCAGTCTGACTTCCCTGACTCGTATTCTTATGTCCTCCGATGCCCTTGCTTTGTCGTAGACCCAGGTGGGCCGCTTCGCCCCTCAGTTTTCTGGCTACCAGCAGCAAGACTCCCAGGAGCTGCTCGCCTTCCTGCTGGACGGGCTGCACGAAGACCTGAACCGCGTGAAGAAGAAGCCCTACCTGGAGCTGCAGGACGCCAATGGGCGGCCGGACGCGGTGTGTCATGGAGACTTTTGAACATAGTCTTCCAGAGACGTTGCCTGCTAGTGAGAGTCGCAGGGACGTTCTTTGGTTCTTTTGAGTATTGGTGCCAGGGCCCTGGTTGCCTGTTGTCGTTGGTGATGTGGCCATGGCTTCTGGTAGAGAAATGCATTCCAGGTCAGAGAGCGAGAGGGTTGCTCAGGTCGCTCCTACTGCTCCCTCATGGCATCTTCATATCGAAGTCAGTTTGATATCATTTCATTGGTGACGCGGAGACTGGGGCACGCTGAGCTGTGCAGTGCCCATGGTGTGCGCTCAGAATAGTTTCTATAACATTACTAGGGCATTTCACTTCTTACCTTGATCTTCTGATCTATGAAAAGGGAACTTAGTGTATAAGTTACCCTGTCACAGTGGAGTGACCAGTATGGATACTTTAAAGTACATTTACATCTTAGAGGAAAAGCCACTAGAAGCTAAAGGCTCACTGAAGGGCTTGGAGCTTGGGAAGCCCTGTGCGGCCCGGTCAGGTCTGTGTGCCCACAGTGCTCCCAGTGCGACGTCTCCCATCACAGGCCAGACCGATGCCTTGTCAACACCTCAATTGTGTGATTGGGTGTGGAGCTGCCTCATGGTCCATCAGAGCTTTTTTTCTTTTAATATTCATCTGAGGATACGTTTTTCATTGATTCTATAGAGAGAGAGACAGAGACAGACATTGATGTGAGAGAGAAACATCTATTGGTTGCCCCTTGCATGCACCCCGACGAGGGATCAAACCTGCAACCTGGGTATGACCGGGAGGCAAGTCCTCAACCGTTTGGTGCCTGGGAGGACACGCCAGCCAGCTGAGCCACGCCGCCCAGGGCTCCGTCTCGGGTTTCGCTGTGAATCATCGTGGACGAGGGTACAGGACTGAGGGTGCTGTCAGTGTCATTTCTCCTTTCTCTTTTCTTTCAGGTGGTGGCAAAGGAGGCCTGGGAGAATCACCGGCTGAGGAATGACTCTGTGATTGTGGACACATTCCACGGTCTCTTCAAATCTACTTTGGTTTGCCCAGAATGTGCTAAGGTTTCTGTGACCTTTGACCCATTTTGTTATCTAACGCTCCCGCTGCCCTTGAAGAAAGATCGGGTCATGGAGGTCTTCCTGGTTCCCGCTGACCCCCGCTGCAGGCCTGTGCAGGTGAGAGCCTGGGCCCCCTCACAGCACCTCCGTTTGGAGTGGTTTCCAGACCCAGAGTGGGGCCGCTGGCATCTCCCTCGGCAGAAGCTCATCAGCTGCCACGGAAAGCCCTTGGCACTTGCCTACGTGTGCCCTTGGCCTCCATCAGGCCTTCGTGGAACCCCATCCTTCAGAGCCTCGGTGAAGGGCTCCAGGCTGCTCTGCCACCGTTCCCCATGCTTCATGCAGCTGCAGGAGCCTGGCTCATCTGCTAGGTGGTCCTTGAATCTGAACGTTTGGGACTCAGAAGCAGGGCACTTTCTTGGTCAGGTTCCCCCTCAGTCAGCCAGGAGAGCTTGGCCGGAACAAAAGGCCAGGTGGCTCACTGCATGACTACTGAGTCTCCTGGTATTCGTTTCTTCATCTCTAAAGAAAGGTGCCTGTGGGGCTGGTTGGCAGTTGTATAATTTTAATAGTTCTTTGAAGAACATGGTTAAGAATAAAATAAAACCGTGTTGCCCGGGCTGGTTTGGCTTAGTGGATCGAGCGTTGGCCTGCAGACCGAAGGGTCCTGGGTTCGATTCTGGTCGAGCACATGCCCAGGTTGCAGGCTCGATCCCCAGTAGGGGGCGTGCAGGAGGCAGCCAGTCAATGATTCTCTCAGCATTGATGTTTCTCTCTCCCTCTCCCCCCTGAAATCAATAAGAAACACATGAACAATAATAAATACATAAAATAAAGCTGTGTTCAGAGGGAAAGAGTTGGCCCGGCGCCTGTGCTCTGTCTGGACAGGGAGGCGGGTGCTGGTGCAGAAGCCCTGCCTGTTGGCTCTGCTGGCCGCCTGTCTGGCCTGACCTCACTGCAGACTGTTCCTGGAAGGACACTCCTGCCCTCGCACATGCATGCTCTTCCCGACTCACCTCCTGCCGTTTGTGGCGCGCCCTTGCCTCTTCCTCACCCCCCGTCTCGCCTTTGCAGTACCGCGTGACTGTGCCGCTGATGGGCGCCGTGTCGGACCTGTGCGAGGCTCTCTCCCGGCTGTCTGGCGTTGCTGCAGAAAACGTAAGGCAGGGCGGGCAGTGCCCTCGGCCGGTGGGGGCACTTCAGAGTCCTTTGGAGTTTGTTTTCAACCTTGTAGCCACTTTTGGGGGGTGGTTCTTATTGGCTAGCACGGAGGTGATGGCGTCTGGATGCTCAGGACCTTGGCCCTGCTGACGGTGGTGCACACTGCTGCCGAGACCCTCCCTCCCAGACCCGTCTGGGGACACCAGCTCTCCTCCATTGGGGTCGCACTAGCCATGGTCGGAGGCCAGGAGGAGGGCTCTGCTCTCAGCTCTGCCACCCCTTCCTGTAACCTCCCTTATAAGAGGAGGTAGAAGTTCTTTCCTGCCCCGAACTCTGCTGTCTGTGTGACATGGTGATGTTCTCGATAGAAATCTGTGTTAGAAACAACTGCCCGAGCTGGGCTGTCTGCTGACCTGGCTGGTTTGGAGGTGGCCGAGTGAGGCGCCCCCCGGGCATGAGGCCCACTTTCCGGACGCTCCCAGCCCGTCAGTGCCCTTGCTCCTCCCGCTCCCCTTGCTCCGCTGCTGGTTCCAGGCAGTGGTGCTGTGGGTGGTCCGTCTTCCCTGTGCTGAGGGGCCTGGAGACTTCCGGCCCAAGAACATGTCAGAGACTCTGGACGACTTCCCGTCCCCGTCAGCTCTCCTCACCCCCCCTGCCTCTCGGGCAGAGCCCATGGGGACTCGCTCAGACATGGCCAGCCTGCCTTCAGCTGGTGCCGCCGTGCCGCTCCCCGTGGGCCTCAGCCCTGAGCTCGGGTCGGTTAGAGGGCGCGCTCTCTGGACGCACATTTCTTTCATTTGTCCCTCGGTTTGAAGCAGGTGTACTCTTGATCCGTCCTGTAATCTTTCTGCTCCTGTTGATTCTTAGATGGTGGTCACAGATGTGTATAATCACCGCTTCCACAAAATTTTCCAAATGGATGAAGGGTTAAACCACATCATGCCTCGGGATGACATTTTCGTGTGAGTACTCAGTGGTTTCGGCTGCAGGGTCACAGGAAACAGTCTAGAGGTTTCCCTGCTCGTGTCTCCAGAGCAGAATTCTGCCAGTTGGGGCCCGTGTGGATCTGCCCTCACCCCTGGGTGCCAGAGGTGGGTGTTAGGGAACTGCGGGCAGCCATCCGTGCTAAGCACCTCCTGGGCCTTCAGAGCCAGACATTCCAGATAGTTCTCAGCATGAACACAGCCTTTTGTCAGCAGTTGCTACCTGAGAAGAAGGCCTTTGCTACTCAGTGGTCCGACAGGTGGTGCTGCTGTTAGAGATGCCTTTCTCAGGAACAGGCCCAGCGTGGGAGGAGCCTTGGGAAGACACAAGGATGTCCAGGGAGCGCTCGTCCTTCCTCCATGCCACAGGCCTGGCCCCTGAGGCTGGTGCCATGGCGAGGGACAGGGTTGATTTAAAGAGCCTTTTTCAGCTGCAGATTCTTTGAGCTCTGAGACTCAGGTTCCTCATTCCTGTGGGGACAGCACACTCCAACCCCGGCTGGTCTCCCTGGCCTTCCCAGCTCCTCCTGCTTCGGGGTTGCCCTTGTAGCAATTCTGTGCGCCCCCCTCGCCGAGTGTAAGCTGGCCTGCGCCCCCCGCCTCCTACCTGCTGTCTCTTTCCTTCCTCTCGCTCGCTCGCTGGCCTTTGGTGGAGAGGGTGTTTAGGGTTTTGTTGGTTTTGTTTCCGAGTGAGCAGTGCACTACACGACAGAGGCCTTTCCTTCCCTTTATGTTTTGCCCTGTGACGCCTCAGTCACTCTAAAACGAATGGCCCTCGACCACGCCCACGACCCTCGCTCTATTCCCACGGCACGGGCCCCCTCCCTCCTCAGAGCATCTTCCCTCACTTTGCAAACGGCGGGCCTGAGGCTCATCCTGGGCCGCAGCCTAGGGCATGTCCATTTCTGACCCCAAGTCCTTCCTGGAAACCAAGGCTGGTACACAGCTGAGCTGAGAACTGGATGTTGCCCGTGAGGAGGTTGACAGACCCCCGTCAACGAAGGGAACTGCACAGGCTGGAGGGCCAACCACAGGAAAGCCCATTGTTTTCAAGGTGCATTGAAAATTGTCTCAGGAAAACACCACAGCAGCACCTGGTGCTCTGAGCATGTGGTGCGGTGCTGCTGAGAGACGGCCTGCCACCTGGCCCCGTACGGCGGGGGATGGTGTGGCCACTGAGGAAACAGACTTGGACGTTAGGGGCCTGGCCTGGTCACAGCAGCCAGAAACTGGCAGGATGGACCTGGAGTCTGGGCCAGCTTCACTCCAAGGCCTGGTTCGTGACCTTGATGTTAGACCACCAGGGCCTTACCCTAGAGCACTGGGCATCTGTGAGGTCCGAAAGGTTGGCGACCGCTGCCCTAGAGCACACCTCGGACTTTTTGTGAGATTTAAAAACAGACAAACTCCCACATTTATTGTAGTCAGAACTGCTGGCCAGGCATCTGGGGAGGGGTGTGTTTGTGTGATTGTGTGTTTATAGTTTTCAAAAATTGAATCAGTAAGTTTGTGTCTCCCCCTATAGGAAGAGGGAAAGACTACAGTCGGTTGCCAGCAATTTTGGTAACATCTGTTCCAGGATAAAACATCTAAATCTCCTCAGTCCCATGTACTCACTAAGTAAGACACATTTTTCAAAATCATTGATTTATATTTACCAGTTTCTTTGGTTATCACTGATTTTTTAAAGATTTAGATAATGATTCTTTTACTTCAGTGTTTTTGAACAAAAATGACAAGCAATTCATTTTATAAATTTGCTTCTTCATTTGAAATAAAGGGTCTTTGGCTAATATTCTAGGTGTACATCTTGTATATTTTGTTTTATTAAAGGACAGGGCACTGAGAATGCTTTTTTAAAAGTTGAATTCCTTGGTGACAAACAATGAGTTTGGTGGCCGGGCCCCTGTGTGTCTCTGTCTGGAGTGATGGGCCGGATGACAGCTGGCGGCTGTGCTGATCCCGCTGAAGGACCACAGGCTGTGGTTGGGGAAGGAGGATCCATGAGCCCCGAGTCCCGGGTCGCGTAGTGACCCTCCTTGGGACCAGCCTCTAGAATTGCCTTGAACATGGATTCTCTGCCCTTTGTGCTAAAGTGTGCTCTGTCCCCGTCACCATAGTCACGGCCACCATGTAGCTGCAGCTCAGATCTGTCGCTCGTGGGGACCTGCTCCTGACTGTTCCTCTAATGTGATTGACAGGTACGAGGTCTGCAGCACCTGCGCCGATGGCTCGGAATGCGTCACACTCCCGGTCTACTTCAGGGAGAGGAAGTCCCGGCCGTCGAGCCCTTCCTCCGGGGCAGTGCTGTATGGACAGCCGCTGCTGGTGTCGGTCCCCAAGCACACCCTGACCCTCGAGTCTTTGTACCAGGCTGTGTGCGAGCGGATCAGGTTGGTTCAGGACAACGCTTTGCTTGTTACCTGAAATCAATGCATTCGCAGTCCTAGCGGTGCCAGCCCCTGGGAGGGCCAGGCAGGTGCTGTGGGCACGGGGCACATCTTCAGCACCGTGACTCGGGGCACCTACGCTTCCTCCTGTCCCTGGAGCATGTTTGTCACAGCTGTCAGTCACCTGCGTTAGGGAGTCTAGTGCTTTGGTTGCATTTTGTATTCGAATAAAATTTTTGAGCCCTGAAGGCTTGGCTCAGTGGATAGAGCGTCAGCCTGCGGACTGAAGGGTCCCAGGTTTGATTCCAGCCAAGGGCACATGCCTGGGTTTCGGGCTAATCCCCAGTAGGGGTCGTACAGGAGGCAGCCAATCAATGATTCTCTCTCATCATTGATGTTTCTAGCTCTCCTCCCTTCCTCTCTGAAATCAATAAAGAAATATATTTAGGGGGATAAGGAACATTTGTAATACCTTAATCGATAAAGGGAAAAAAAACAACAAAAGATTTTTGAAGAATTCCACTGTCATTCTGAAGCGGGTAATTAATGTCACTGGGAAATGCTTTTGAAAGTGACGGTGCCACGTGACATGGAAAACACCTTCCTGGCGTCTTCAGTGACTTGGTAGCTAGGCACCTTGTCCTTGGGTCCCTCTCAGTTTCTTCAAGTGCTGAGCCATCACGTGATTGTACAGCCTTTTATTTAAATTGCCTTGTGGGTAACTCCATACATTATGAACTACCTGTAGGTGAGTGGTGGAGAAAAACACATAAATGTTACAACTGACCATTTTTCTTTCATTTTCAAGCCGCTACATAAAGCAGCCGTTGCCCGAGGAGGTGGGCAGCTCGCCCCTGGAGCCCGGAGCCTGCAATGGCTCCAGAGGCAGCTGTGAAGGTGAGCACTGGCCATGCTGTGGAGCTGGCTGACCAGCCCCTTTGGGCCTCCCCATTCCAGAGGTGCACACGGGAGACGGAGGCTCAGGGAGGCGGGGGGGGGGGGGGGGCCTCTGCCTGGAGAGCAGACGCAGGAGGCCCCTGCTGCTGCCCGCCGTCTAACTGGCACCTCGAGGACTCTTCGTAGGCATGTGGGCCTGGCTTCAGCTCAGGCAGACTCAGCTGAGCGGGACTTGCCCAAGGTCATGAGACAGAGTGAGGGTCTGATTCTGACCCGTTGGGATTACAAAGTAGGTGCTTCTTGCCCGGCTGGTGTGGCTCACTTGGTTGAGCGTCAACTGTGAACCAAGAAGTTGCTGGTTGGGTTCCGGGTCAGGGCACAGGCCCAGGTTGTGGGCTGGATCCCCAGTAGGCGGCGTGCAGGAGGCAGCCGATTGAGGCTTCTCTCTCTCCCTCTCCCGCTCTCTCTAAAAATCAATAAAAAGTTTTTTCAAAAACCTGGAAGGAAACACCACAGTTAGACACTAAATGTTAACATCGACATAGTGGCAAGTTGTGTATAGGAGACTTTTTGTTTGTGTGCCAGGGGAAGACGAGGAGGAAATGGAGCACCTGGAGGAAGGCAGAGAGCAGCTCTCCGAACCCGAGGGCAGCTGGGAGGACGAGCTGGGAAGCGACCGGGGCGAGACGACCCAGAGGAAGAGCCCAGGCCGGCCCTGCCCCCAGAGGCTTTTCACCTTCAGCCTCGTGAACGCCTATGGGACGGCCGACATCAATTCACTCGCAACCGACGGGAATCTACTGAAACTCAGCTGTAAGCGCTCCTCTCCTTCAGGCGGGCTCTCTGGGGACCCAGGATCTGTTGGAAATACCTGCTCAGCACTTACTGCTTCGGGTTTTCATGGCCTCCGTGTCTCTCCGGGAACAGACGTGTGTGTTGCTTTTCTCTGAAGCTCCCCAAAGACTGTTTAAGAGACACTGAGGCCCTGGCTAGGGAGGTCAGTGGGTTCCAATGTGCGAGGGTTGTGGGTTCGATCCCCAGTCAGGGCTCATACAAAGAACCAATGGATGCATAAGTAAATAGAACAACAAATCAGTGTTTCTCACTCCCTCTCTGCTTCCTCTCTCTCGAAAATCAGTAAACAAATTATTAAAAGAGACACTGTGCACATAGGCACACATGTTCACACACATGTTCTCACACATACACAGCCTGCTGGTCAGGCTCTTCCGTCCTCGACAACTTTGGGGGAAGCGCGCCTCCCTCCACTCCCACCCTTCCCAGCCCGTGCCCCTGGGCGGCAGCATTTCCCCGGACTTGGCTCACTTGGGCGAATGATGCATTTCTCTTTTGCTCCTTAAGGATGCTCGTGGCTGGGACCCAGCTAGGGGATGGTCATGGGTTTTGTCGCTTTCTGTTCTGTGGGGCCTGCCCTCCGGACAGAAAGAGGGTCCACACAGATGTGCGTCGTGTGTGACAGCACGGGGACAGGACGCCTGCACGGGCAGGAGGGCAGCTGTGCAGCAGCTCTGTCCTCAGCCTCCTTCCCTGGAGGAGGATGAACTGGGTCTTTTAGCTAGCTAGCGCTTCTCCTTTGCTATACTTCTTTAAAAATCTTTAAATAACAGTTTTATTGAGATCTTTTTGAGCTCATTCTCTCTCTGCAGCTCCCTCTCTCTGGGCAGCTTTCTCCTTTTAGAAATTGTCTTGCAATTTCTAGCGATTTTTCTGGAACTCCAGTCTGACTCCTCAGCGCAATCTTCCCTCCCCCACTCCACCCCCACGCTGGGGCCTGGAAAATGCCTTCAGGCGGGAGGCGGGCCACTGGCAGCTCCTTGTTTGTTTCCCATCTTGGGATGGCAGGCTTTCTCCGCCCGTGTCCAGTGTCTGAAATAGTTGTGTCCATCTTACCTGGTCAGGTTTTCTTACGGTTTAAGGCGGGAGGGCAAATCCAGCCACTGTTTCTCCATCCTTTCAAACCCTACGTGGTTAGCAGCCGGGGAGCTTGTCTGTGCGGTGAGGAGATCTTTGCCAAAGGATGTGGGGCCAGGGGATCGGAGTTGGCTGGCTGAGGGCAGAGCGTTGCTCCTGTCAGTGGCTGGTGATGGCGGCCAGTGCTGGTACGCAGCCTGAGTATGACCTGAAGAGCTCCTCCCATTGTTGGCCCTTCACTCACAGTGACACTTTGGTCCCCCACAGCTCGGTCCACCCTGGCCATTGACTGGGACACGGAGACCCGGAGCCTGTATTACGATGAGCAGGAGTCTGAGGTAGGCCCGTCAGGGCCCGGGCATTGGGGTCGCTGTCAGCTCCGCAGCAGCTTCTGCTTCGGGCCGAGTGACAGCACCAACGAGGCTCCACGACAGCTTGTGAGGTTGCAGCTGCCGGGAGGTCTCGTCTCCCCGCAGAACTCGCTGTGTTCCCACAGGCCTTCGAGAAGCACGTGAGCATGCTGCAGCCTCAGAAGAAGAAGAAGACCGCCATGGCCCTGCGGGACTGCATCGAGCTCTTCACCACCATGGAGACGCTTGGGGAGCACGACCCCTGGTAGGACTCCCCGCCCGGGCCTCTGGCACCGCGGGCCACGGCGTCCACACATCCCTTCGTATTTGCACGTCTCTGACGTCGCCGACACAGACCTTTCCCTGTGGGTTGTGTTTTCCAGGCTGAGAAAGCCATCCCCGTTTGGGAAGGTGACTTAGAGCCGCTTGCTGCGGGCAGGAAGGATGTGGGCTGTGCGATGCCTCCAGGCGGCGCCCCGTGGCCTCGCTCCCTGCCTCCCCCCAATGGAGGTTTCCCTTTTCCCTTCAGGTACTGTCCCAACTGTAAGAGGCATCAACAGGCCACGAAGAAGTTTGACCTGTGGTCCTTGCCCAAGATCCTGGTGGTGCACCTCAAACGTTTCTCCTACAGCCGGTACTGGAGGGACAAGCTCGACACGGTCGTGGAATTCCCGGTCAGGTGGGTCCCGGGACGCAGTGTCACTGGGACCTTAAACAGGAGGAGAGCTGGGCACTGATGGCGGAAGGTTTGCCACCGAAGACTTGGCTGCAGGAGGGGGTGTGGCTGGGCTCCGGGAGGTTAGACTTCAGCTCTTGCCCTCCCCCTCGTCCCACAGGGCGAACGGGATTATTGGGGCTGCAGGTGGGGTCGCAGACCCACCACGCTCTGTCCCAGGCTAGGGAGGGGGACTGGCTGTCTCCTCAGGTCCTCTCAGGTCCCAGAGTCCAGAGTGAGACTGACAGGAAAGTAAGACAACAAGATAGGATTCCACCACAAGAGGCAGTTTTTAAAATGCTTTGGGGGTCGGAGGGGGTGGATAGAGACATGTATTTGCCCACATATAGGCGTGTCAATGGAAGAACTTAGGTGGTGAGTATTAAATATTTGTTGGAGAACTCTTAATTTTTCTGTATGTTTGACATTTCCAAAATAAAATATGGGAATAAAGCTTTATGGGGCCTGTTTTGGTTTAGCTTAAACGTTTAAGGCTCCACTGGTAGTTTCGAGAGTGACCGCCATCTCTGCATAGTCCTGCAGCCTGGTCTGTGCGAGAGCTGCCTCGCCGTTTGGTTTGGGCTTGGGGTTCCCCGGGAGGCTTCTCTTCTGCAGCCTGAGCAGGTCAGCGGTCAGAACAGACCAGGCCTGTCCTGCGTGTTCATCCTCTGGAGCGGGTGTTGGAGCGCCTCCCTCGGGTCTAGTCCGCTGCATAAGGGGGTTGCTGGGTCACCCTGACTTGCTCTAAGTTTAATGTAGTTAAGGCTGTTTTTGTGTTTTGTGCTTAGAGGTCTGAACATGTCCGAGTTTGTCTGTGACCCATCGGCAAGGCCGTACGTGTATGACCTCATTGCCGTGTCCAATCATTATGGAGCCATGGGGGTTGGCCACTGTAAGTACCGGCATCCGTTCCCTCTAACATCGCCCAATGCCCTCTGCCCGTCAGCTCTCTCGAGCCCCTTCCTGCTGCCAGGCATGGCCTTTAAGCACTTGTGTTCCACAGCTCCATGGGCCTCAGGCCTTTTCCATACGGTTGCCCCTTCATTTGCAAAATATTTTTGGTTTTCATATTCTTTTTAAAAATATTTTTATTAATTTCAGAGAGGAAGAGAGAGGGAGAGAGAGAGAAACATCAATGATAAGATAGAATTATTGATCGGCTGCCTCCTGCATGCCCCACACTGGGGATCGAGCCCACAACCCGGGCATGTGCCCTGACCGGGAATCGAACCGTGACCTGGTTTATAGGTCAATGCTCAACCACTGAGCCACCGTGCCAGGCTGATTTTCATATTTTAATCCAATAATCCCATCTCTGGGAATCTGTCCTAAGGAAATTATATTGGGGAAAGCTTTATGCACAAAGATATTCATCTATAATAATAAAAGCGTAATATGCTGATTAGACTGACGTCCTTCCGGACAAAGCCGGGGCTGCGAAGGAAGCCCGGGTCCCGGGTGCCAGAGGGAAGCCGGTGCCGGCAGCCGGGGGCAGGCCTCTGGGTATTTATAACAGTGAAGAATCAGTAACTGCATGGTGATCAGGAGCTGGCACGCTGTCCATCGCACAACACAGTAAAGGCAAATGCCGTGACAGGCTGTGAAACCACAGAATCGCATCCTTATGGAAGGTGGTGTCACAACTATGTGAAAACCAAAGGCAGCCCTAACTGGTTTGGCTCAGTGGATAGAGCGTCGGCCTGCAGACTGAAGGGTCCCAGGTTCGATTCTGGTCAAGGGCATGTACCTTGGTTGTGGGCACATCCCCAGTAGGGGGTGTGCAGGAGGCAACTGATCAATGTTTCTCTCTCATCAATGTTTCTAACTCTCTATCCCTCTCCCTTCCTCTCTGTAAAAAATCAATAAAATATTTTTAAAAAAGAAAAAAAGAAAACCAAAGGCAAGGAAACTGGGGTTGGGGAAGCCTCGGAGGAGACACACCAAGATGCTAATTTTACTTTTTCCTCCTTGCTCTACGATGTTTTCCAAAACTTCTATATGTGTGTGGGTTTGCGTTTTTAACAAAAAGAGCTGGTCCATTTTCTACGTGTTTATGGAAAGGTGTTTGTAATGGGGAGGTGAGGAGCTGTGTTTCCTCCTACCCCTTTCCTGCCACCACAGCCAGTGAGGACCCCAGGAGATGATGCCATGGAGGTGCCAATTCCATTTCAGCACTGTCATTTCTGGGAGCCTGGGTGGAGCAGGAATTGGGCATGGCTGTTGGCATTGCTGTTGTAAACACGTCCTGCTTAGAAATAGCACAAAATCAAGACAGGAAGTGCTGTCTGTGGGGGCTGCTGGATCACTGTGAGGAGCTGTTACCCAGCCACGGGCTCTTGACTCACAGCTGTCGAGAAAGATGGGTTGAAGTCTGTCCACATCCGAGCTCTGCCAACACCCCAGACGCCCAGTGTCCCTCCCCGGGTCTGCCAGGCTTCAGAGGCAGAGGGCAGCAGTAGACATCGTGGGCATGGACAGGGGGTTCACCCTTTTTTAAAATTGTTTCCCAAAATTAAAGTGTTGGTTCTTGACAGCTCCATTTTTATCCTCTTCAAGCCCTTTTGAGCTTTTTAAAACGGAATGAGTTATTTTTGGCTGTTAAGACACAAGCTGTAAATTACTTCTAGTGTCAGGGTCTGTATTTGTCATTGTTTGGAGTCTTGTTTAGTGCAAGCCTGGTCAGCTGGCCAGGTCAGCTCTCTGGTGGCGGCTAGAGTATTTCCTTTTGGCTTGGCAGACACTGCGTACGCGAAAAACAAACTGAACGGGAAATGGTATTACTTTGACGACAGCAACGTGTCCCTGGCCTCTGAGGATCAGATAGTGGTGAGTGAGCCACAATACCTGCTTCCCCTCTTTATGATTTTCATATTCTCTAATCAATTATCCCATCTCTGGGAGTCTATCCTAAGGAAATGACATTGGGGAAAGCTTTATGCACAAAGATACCCATGTATTTATAACAATGAGAAATGCGTAACAGCATGGCAGATCCCTGAGTGCGAGCTCAACAGCGAGAGAAACTGGGCAGGACGGCTGATTTTCCAGCCAGTAATGGACGTCTCCCCTCTCGTGTTTTAGACAAAAGCAGCTTACGTGCTGTTCTACCAACGTCGAGACGATGAGTTTCATGCGACGCCTTCCCTCGCCGGCTTTCCTGGCTCCTCCGATGGAGGAACGCGACCCAGCAGCTCCCAGCAGGGCCTGGGGGAGGAGGCGGCCTGCAGCATGGACACCAACTGACCTGCCCCCCCTGTAACCCCGGGACACCTCTGACCCCCTGAAGACTACTAGTGTTTGGTGTAAAAACCAGATGAGGAAATTCCCTTCTTTTATGAGCAGAAGAAAAAAAAAGCCCTTTTGTTCAGAAGGGTTATGTCAAGAGGCTGAATTATTTTCCTTTTTGTCGGGGGGGGGATTTCCGTGGGCCCTGGGAGTTGGGGGGGGGGGGGGGGGGGGGGGCAGGCGCCGGCGGGCACAGCTGTCAGGAGGCTGCGGAGGCAGCTGCCCACCCCTGGTCACCCCAGGAGTCCGCCCCCCGCAAACACCCCTCGCTCGGCTGGGTTTGTGT
>NW_005872009.1:87545-88250 GCF_000147115.1 Myotis lucifugus
CTTCATGTGGTTTTTTGCCACCCCCCTTCAGGTTTTGTACGGGGGAGGGTCCGGGTTTTTTTTTTTCTTTTTCTTTTACCCCCGGGGGTTTGGGGGCACTTTGGCCCCCATCGCTTTACCTTTTTCTACGCACTCCTCCCGTAAAGTCCCCTGGGTTTCGTTCTATCCCGGGAAGGGGGGTGGGGTCCCCCGGGAAAGAACCGGGGTTCCCGGGGCCGGGGTTCCCCTCCCCCCCGGGGCCCCAGGGCGGGGACTTGGGGGCGGAATGGACCCCCGATTGGGGGCCGGGCGGCCCCCTTGGGGTTTTCGGGCCCGGCGGCCCCTTTCCTTTTTGTGTTTGACTTAACGAACCCCCCGGTTCCTTTTCAAGGGAAAAATTTTCGGGAAAAGTTTCGGCGCTGCCCGGAAAGACCTGACCGCCGCCATTCGGCCCGGGCCTTGGGAGGGGGTTCCGGGCTTCCCCAACGCCGGGGGCCTTTCCGCTTCCCGCGGCCCGGGCTTTTTCCCGGCCGCACCCGCCGGCCGCTTCCCTTCGCCCCCGAGAACGAAGGCCCCGGCCCCGCCCCCGGGAGCGCCAAGCCGCCGGCCCCGGGCGCCCCGAGGAGGCGCTGGCCAGCAAGGAGAACGTGCTGGGCGCCCCCCGGCCCGGCCCCCGACCGGCCGCCCTGGAGCCCGGCGACCCGGGGAGAAGGCGGGCGCAGAAAC
>NW_005872009.1:88615-95655 GCF_000147115.1 Myotis lucifugus
TTCTTTTTCCCTTTAAAGAAACTTTCATGTAGTGGCATACGATGTCCCCTTCATCCCTTGCCCCCTATCTCCAGCCCCTGCCCACCCCGCACACTTTTTTATGCCACAGAAAGAGAAATCGTCATCCTGGTGCCCTTTGCCCCCGTGGGACGGTGAGTGGCTGGCCTCGCCCTCACCTCCGCTCCCCGCCCACCCAGGGCCTTCTGGACGGTCCCGGGTCGCCCAGGCCGGTCACACCGCCTGGCCCCAGGCACCAAGCTGTAAGCTGCCATCTTGGCTGCCGTGTGGGCAGAGAAGGACGGAGCCATTTAACTGGCTCAGCTTCCAAGTGACCATCCTGGTTTCAGAGACACTGACCATCGTGTGTGATGCCGCGGTCGGTGCCACTGACGTAGTAATTTCCCGTTGTCCTCCAATCACAGCTTAAGTGACAAACAGTTGCCAGTACGGTTTTTTTTGTGTCTTAAACATTCCCTAATACCCCGTCAGTATTTTATTGAAAGAGGGCCCGGCCGGTGTGGCTCAGTGGTTGAGTATCGACCTATGAACCAGGAGGTCACGATTCGATTCCCGGTCGGGGCACAGGCCCGGGTTGTGGGCTTGATCCCCAGCTGGGGCGTGCAGGAGGCAGCTGATCAATGATTCTCATCACTGTTTCTCTCTCTCTCTCTCCCTCCCTTCCTCTCTGAAATCAATAAAAATACTTTTTAAAAAAGGACATTAAAAAAACACACTAATAATATTTTTCTTGAAAGAGGCTCTAATTCCCCACCTTTTCTTTTTGCCCCGGAGCTGCAGGAAAGATCTGGAGAAAGAGTTGAAGGTTGACTCAAATTTGCCTCTCGGCAGTTCTAGCCAAGAGGTCACGAAGGACCTGCTGGACATCATCGGTGAGTACGGGCGCGCCGCCTCGCCTCGAGCAGAGGCCTCCCCCGGGCCCAGCGATGGCGGGGGTCAGGAAAGACCACTCATTCTCATCCGGGTACTCGGTGCATTGGCCTTGCTCATGGGAGGCTCTGTGCAGAGACCGGCGTGGAGCTGACAGCCTGGGAGCCATTCAGAAAACCCACAGTCAGTGCAGCCCCAAGGTCCCAGAACTTGGTGGTTGAGCTGAGATCTGCAGGAAACAGGACGTAGACAAAGGTGGGGGCGTCCAGCTGTGGTGGAAACTCACGATGAAATCTTAGCCCGGCTGGTGTGGCTCAGTTGGTTGAGTGTTGACCCCTGTACCAGGAGGTCACTGGTTCCATTCCCAGTCAGGGCACAAGCCCAGATTGCGGGCTTGGTCCCCAGTAGGGGGCGTGCAGGAGGCAGCCGATCAGTGATGTTTCTCTCATCATTGATGTTTCTATCTCTCTCTCCCTCACTTCCTCTCCCTCTAAAAAAAATCAATAAAAACATTAACTTAAAAAAAAAAATCCCAAAGCTCCGCTCTAATTCCACCACCAAGAGATATTGACAGCGTGCTGTGCGTCTGGCAGACACTTTTCTGCACGTCTGCACGTTCTGTGGCTGAGCTATGTGACCCCCGTTTCCATGACTCATGGCACAGGACACGGCTCCTACTTCAGGATGCGTAGCCCTGGAGCTGTCGGCTCTTCAGGGAGGGAGATGCCAGCGAGTGGGGGGAGACCCTGCCCGCCCACTGCCTTAGGGCGCTGAGTCTCCTCTAGTCGCCCCAGGAGGTGAGCTGAAGGCCTGGCTACCTCTGCTCGCCCTGCAGGTCAGCGGTGTTGTACCCCACTCTCTCCACATGCCTGAGAGCCGGGACACACATGTGCACCCCTGTATTCTCCTGCCCACAACTTCCTTGGGGGCTGCGGATAGCTGGGCACTTTAAGAGCAGAGCCAGAATGGGGGGCACTGAGCCCCCTTAAGGTTTGGCCCGGGCTCTGGCAGCCGGCCTGCCCCCGCGGACATGCCCGCCTTGTGCAAACCCAGCCGAGCAGCCACGTGCGTTCACTTTGCCTTCGGAGACCTACCTGGAGCGTAACGCTGTGTCCTTGCTTCCAAGACAACACCAGCATCCGGACCATTGAGGAGCTGGCCGGGAAACTGGAGTTTGAAAATGAGCTGAACCGCGTGTGTGAGTCCTGCGGCGACTCCCCCTTCACGGAGGAGGCCTGGGCGCTGCTCATGGACGAGAGCCCGCAGAAGGCGGTGGAGGCCGACCCCGGCAGCCTCCGGCGGGCCTTCGACGACCACAGCGTGGTCCAGACGGTCCTGGACCTGGAGGAGGACTACCACCTGATGGGCTCTTTCAAATACCACATGGAGTGAGGGCGCCCGCCCGGTGCCTCCCGGGAGTCACGTTTCTCAGAGGGTTGGCCGAATCTGCCGCCCCCTCCCCCCCTTAACTTCCAGTTGTTCCCTTTCGGAGCTGGGAGCCCAGCTGTTTTCATTTGCTTTGTTTTGTTTTCCTGTTGCTTTGAAATAGTTCTGACTGTTCCTTGTTTTCACTTGCACCTGTTTCTTTGGTTGATGGTCAATATACCTGGTGCTCAAGGCAGGTGTGGGCTGTGGCCTCTGCTGTGTCTCTCGATGTTCTTTCCCATGAGCCCCTGCGGCCACAGCCAGTGAGCTTGGTGGACCCTGTGGAGGCCCTCCTCGTCTCTAGACCAGCCTTCCCTCGATCCCCAGCCCTGCCCTGCCCTCAAAGGGACTGGGAGCGTCCCTGGTCCCCTCTTGACAGGGCATTCTCATGAGGCCTCCCTGCCACCCCCACTCCAGACAACTGGGCCCTAGCTGGTGGGTGGGGAGGGGAGAGGTGCACACAGGTGCCTCCCACCCACCTTCATGCCTGGACCTCATCCATGCCCCTCCAGGCCTGGGGACCCTGAGGCCACGGTGGGCAATGGCCCTATTTGGTCAAGGTGGGCAGAGAGGGGGAGAGGCCGGGACACTGCCCCCGAGGTCAGCACAGCCCCAGAGCTTAGCAGGGCTGGCTCCACCCACCC
This sequence comes from Myotis lucifugus, assembly GCF_000147115.1. Taxonomy (NCBI): domain Eukaryota; kingdom Metazoa; phylum Chordata; class Mammalia; order Chiroptera; family Vespertilionidae; genus Myotis; species Myotis lucifugus. The sequence goes on from NW_005872009.1 coordinate 91,573, forward strand.
TGGAAAGAAAGGGCCTCATCAGAAATTATTTAGGCAAATCTCAAAAGCATGGCGTCCCTTCCGGAACCTAATGACTGGCAGGTCTGACCTTCTGGAAACAGGGGCAAGGTGAGTGCCTCCTGGGCTCAGGGGGGGCCGGGGGAGGAGGCTGCCCCACAACCCAGAGAGCCAAGCAGGGAGGCCCCCGGGGACCCCCCCCCGACATTCAGAGGCTACGGACCTCACCCCCTGCGTTTAGGTCTGGTGACTCCTCTGGGCTCAGGGATCCAGAGGGGTGGCGCCTGCCTGCACCCCGAGAGCCCTGGCCACCCTGGGGCACAGCGGCCGCCGCCGCCCACCCAGGCCGAGGGCAGGCCAAGGACCGACCCGGCAGTGAGCTCCCAGCCTGTGGGGTGGTGGCCAGTTTCTTCTCTGGCCTTGGCCGCCCGCTCACAGGAGGCAGCGGCTGCATGGAGAGGCCGGGCCCGGGGTAGTCAGCAGCCCAGGTCACCACAGTGCATCCCGAGTGACCGGAGGAAAGGGGCCTCCCGCTGCCCCCGCCGCCCGGAGGGAGCTGGACAGAGGGCGAAGGAGGAACAGGTCTGCAGGCGGAAGCTCTGTGCCCGGTGAGCAGCCTGCGTCCTGCGGGGCCACCCACCCCGCGGTGTGACGAGGAGGCGCCCTGCCTCGGGCCCCCTGATCAAAAGCTCACCTTCGCGGGGGCCCAGCCCGGCCGGGACTCACCGTCATGACAAACGGCCAGCGGAGAGCGGCCAAGGCGAGGAGGCAGCGGCCGGGCCGGAGCAGGAGGGGAGACTGGTGAAACCCAGACGAGGCGGCTGGTCCCGTTCATGCATCTGTTAGGGTCTTAGTTGGACGAACTGCCAGTTGGATGAGCTGTTCGCACTGGGGGCTGGGTGAGGGGCAGGTATAAACTCACTGTTCACAACTTTCCTGCAAACCTCGTTGCTCTAAAATTTACAATGTGCTACTTTTTTTAATGCAGTTGCTCCCGTTTGAAAACGTATGAGCACATGAGCATTGTCACGGAGGGGACACGGAGGGGACCAGTTTCCCCTTTTCCTGTGTTTTCTAACTTATTGCCACGGGCATGTGTCACTTCTGTAGAAAGAAGGAATTATGAAGTTTTTTAAAACCCTCATCTCTGCCAACCAGCCATGGACTCCCTCACCAGGCACCTGCCCGAACTGCCGTTCACCGTGCCCAGCGTGGGCAGAGGCCAGGCCTCCTGGGGGTCCCTTCCCTGCGGGCGGGTCAGAGCTGCTTCTCAACTCAATTCCCGTTCCGGTGGCGGGGGCGGCTGCCGGGAATGGCAGGGGCCCTCACTCTGGAAGACCAAAACGGGGTTTCCTGACTGGGTGGAGGCAGTTGTCGGGGGACAAGGGTGGAGCGTGGGGCAGGCTGGGTGGGCAGAGGGGCTCCCTGGCCGGCCCCAGATGTACCTCTATGGGCGAGCCTGCACGGCCATGGCATACTCAGCCCCGGGCGCCTTATGTGCCGCGCCAGCTCAGCCTGGTTTCAGTGACCCTGAGTGGGGGTGTGAAAGGCTCAGAAAAGACAGACATGAGAATGAAAGCTGGGTCTCGGTGGGACGCTGCCCCTCTGAGGGACAATGCCGGCGCCCACAAGCCGTGTCTTTATTTTATAGCAGATGCCACGAGGCAAAGTAAGGGCGTGATCAAGATGTTTACAACGTTCTCGTGGGTTTCAGTCCCACTCAATTACGTGCACCTGAACTCTATCACTCGGGCACCTGGGGCCAGGTGTTCGGACCATAGGCTCAAGCTCACAGCTATAGCTGTTGGCTAATTGTGCTGGGACGGCCCGGCCCTCCAGCTGGGACTTGCACGTGGCCACGAGAGGACTGTGCCCTCTGCTCAGTCCAAGGCTTGAACCTGTCCATACACTGTAACCGCGCCCCATATACCTCTGTTTAGTTTTTGTTGTGTTTGTGTTTTGTGTGGGTTTTTTTTTTTAATATATTGATTTTTTACAGAGAGGAAGGGAGAGGGATAGAGTTAGAAACATCGATGAGAGAGAAACATCGATCAGCTGCCTCCTGCAAACTCCCTACTGGGGATGTGCCTGCAACAAAGGTACATGCCCTTGACGGGAATCGAACCCAGGACCCTTCAGTCCCCAGGCCGACGCTCTATCCACTGAGCCAAACTAGCTAGGGCTTGTGTTTTGTTTTGTTTAGAAAGCTGGCAGTTTTCATGGCCCCGATGGAACTCCTTTCCTGGGAACTAAATTGTTCCTTCCCACCACCAGCCCTCCATCAACCTGACTGCAGCCAAGAGCACCCTGGCCTCAGTTACTGAGCCAGCGGGGGCTTGTTTTTGTTTTAAAGGTATGTCTATTGAGGAGGGAGAGGGATGAGGGATGAGGGAGAGATCAATGATGAGAGAGAAGCATCGACAGGCTGCCTCCTGCACGCCTCCCACTGGGGATGGAGCCGCCACCCGGGCATGTGCCCTGCCCTGACCGGGAATCGAACCGTGACCTCCTGGCTCTGGTTGGCGCTGAGCCCCTCCGGCCGGGCAATGCTCTGTTTGTGTGGAAATTCCCGTTCACCACAGGGGCCATGCTCCTGGACCCCTGGCACTGGAGCTTCCTCTGTGGACACAGCTGTTCCGGGAAGTGCCCCTCGGGCCACAAGCTGGTCACTCCCCGGCCACCTGCCCCTCGGCACCGGCTCCCCAGGGGCCCGAGGAGGCCTTCCTGCCTGGGCACCGCTTCCTGCAGCCGCAGGTGTGCTCCCGGGCAGGTGGGGGTCTCGAGGCTCCCTGGAGGGGACAGGAGCCGGAACATCGGTTGTCCTACAACTCCCTCCCCAGGCGGCGGAGCTGGGCCCAGAGCCGGCTCGGGAGGAACAGACTGAGGAACTCTCGGGGTGGCGTCTCCCTGTCCCCCCAGTTCCTCTGGGCGAGCCAGGCAATCGCTGGCTGTTTCTGTGGAGACACTGGCTGCGGCTGGATTAGCAGAACCGAAATAGAAACACGTAGCTTAGAGAACAAACAAGAGCTCGAGCCTGCTCGCCCACCGCACACGGGAACTCCAGGCACAGTCAGGGCTTGGCGCTGCCCGGCTGCCCTAGGAGCGGCTCCCCTCCCCTGGCCGCCTCCCCACGGTCAATGCTGAAGCCACTGGGACCACTGGCCATGCCGGTGGGCAGGCTCTGTCCCAGCACTCAGGGCAGGAGCTGGTCTTAGCAGCTCCTGGGGCGGCTGGGGGCTGAGGGGCAGCTGAGGAAGAAGGGATAGAAAAAGGAGCGATCCCGGCCGGGTGGCTCAGTGGTTGAGTGTCGACCTATGAACCAGGAGGTCATAGTTCGATTCCCAGTCGGGGCACAGGCCCGGGTTGTGGGCTCGATCCCCAGTGTGAGGTGTGCAGGAGGCAGCCAATCCATGATTCTCATCATTGATGTTTCTCTCTCCCTCTCCCTTCCTCTCTGAAATCAATAAAAATATATTCATTTTTTAAAAAGGAGAGAGAGGAGTGAATGGCCAAGTGGAGGTCACAGCTGAGGCCTGAGAGCAGAGCCAGGATTCTTTCAAAGGCCAGTTCCAGGTTGGCCGTGGGCTGGACTCGGAGACCCTGGCCCCAGCGCAGCCGGCTCTCCCTGTTCCACATCCCTCCCTGTCGGTGTCTAGCCACGTGGTCGGGACCAGAGTCTGAGCTCTCGCCAGGTGGCCCTGGGGCCACTCTGCTCAGTGGGCTCGGCCTCTGTGTGGCTCCAGCCAGCAGATTGGGCTCAGAGGCCTGCTTCTCATCGCTGGCCCAGGGTCCCTCCTCCTCCTGCTCCCTCACCTCCTGGCCACCGCTCTGGCTCCTCAGCGCCAGACCCTCCACCTCAATCCCAGGGACATATCCCAAAGAGGTCGGGACCAGGAGGAGGGTGACAGACCACCTGGGGCCGTGCCCCTTCCCTTGCACTCAGGACCCCACCTGCCACTGGGGCGTTTGAGTTTGTTAATGATCAAAGCAGCAGATGAAGAGGCCAAGGGGCCCAGTCCCAGCCAGTCTCTGTCCTGACTGGCCGGTGACGGAAGCAGCAGACTCTTGAACGTGGGGGGAAGCAGC
>NW_005872009.1:96197-125335 GCF_000147115.1 Myotis lucifugus
GGCTCGCCCCACTGGGGATGGAGCCCACAACCCGGGCCTGTGCCCTGACCGGGAATTGAACCCTGACCTCCTGGTTCATAGGTCGATGCTCAACCACTGAGCCACGCCGGCCGGCTTTTCTGGAGCTCATATTCCACTCTCCTTTCGGATGGAGCTGAGTGAGGCCGTGAGCACAGGAAGGCAATGGGCGGTGAGCAGGGTGCGCTTTAGGGGTGACGTCGGATACTCGGATGTTATGACAGTTGTGCTGTCATTGGCTTCAGTTTCCTCCTCAGACGTCGCAGGAGTCACAGCAGAGGGAGGAGCCCCCAGGTGGCTCTCGGGGCCCAGGCCATGGGCCTCCCCCCCTGGGAAGGCAGAGGAGGCTGGCCCAGGGCAGAGCCAAATCTCTACCAGCATCCGAAGAGCCACAGACCTCCAGGCTCTGGGATGTGTCTGGGCTGTGTCATGCGCACCGAATCTGGCAGGCACAGCAGTTAAAACAAACAAACAAAAAGCCTTAGGAATAAAATCAACAGAATACCCTTTCCTGCTGCTTGCCGGGCAGTGTGGTTTTCATTAGCCCGGCCTTGTTAAGACAAGTTCACTGCGCCTTCTACAGAGACACCCAGCGCCTGGGGCACTGAGTCACTCTGACCTTTGGCTGCTGGACACGGAACAGGAGGAACAGATTTCGTCACTCAGCAGTCACAGCGCAGCGGTCCTGCTTTGGCATTAAAGGGTGGACAGACCCTTCGATGAGGCCACAGCTGTTAATGCTGAGGGCGCTCTCTCCACAGGCCTCGGCTTTGAATTAAAATGATTGAACTTTCGCCCTGGCTGGTGTGGCTCAGTGGACAGAGCGTCAGACTGTGGACTGCAGGGTCCTGGGTTGGATTCCGGTCAAGGGCACATGCCGGGGTTGTGGGCTTGATCCCCAGTGTGGGGTGGGCAGGAGGCAGCCGATCCATGATTCTCTCTCATCATTGATGGTTCTATCTCTCTCTCCCTTTCCCTTCCTCTCTGAAATCAATAAAAAATATATTTGCGCCCCCGCCCGCTCCTCCCCCCCCCCCAGGAGACCAGCCCTGCTCCCTGTAATGTGCGAGAAAGGGGGTGATCACAAAGGCGGTGCTGCAGGAGGGGCAGCAGGGCTCAGGGAGAAACGGACGGAGAAGGGTGGCGGCCATAGTCAGGAGGAGTTGGACAAGTGCAGCCCCACCTGGCGCTCCGCGTGGGGAGGAACTTACGTGACACATGAAACTGACTCTCATCTGCTTCCATCCGGCCAAGCGGACGTTAGCGGACCGGACCGCACACCAGTGACCCACCAGCAGTAGGGTCTGCAGTCCCACCCCCACCCCCGCCCTGCCTGAAGGCCACCTCCATCTTGAACCTAGTGTGTTGTTCTGATTATAAAGCGATTAGCAAAGCAGCTACACTTGGATTTCTTTTCTATTCCCTACCTCCTGCCCCAGGTTTTTCCTCCTTAAAATCCACTTCACCGCCCCCGCCACTCCACCCCCAACAAAACCTGTTGGAGGGAAAAAATGCCAGGTACAGATCCCTCTGGTCTGCAAGCCTTCCCCTAACCCTGGGCCACCGGAGCCAGTGTGGGGGGAGCCGGGAGGACCAGCACACGGGAGAACCGGCGGGGAGCTGGTCCGGGACGCGTGGCCAGGCGGCCTGAGGCAGAGCCGCCGAGCAGATGCTGCCACGGCCACGGCCGCAGCCAGAGGAGGCCTGGCCTGGAGGAGCGCGCAGCCTGGCGGGCCCTGGTCCGGCCGCGGGTGAAGCAGGCGCATTAAACTCGCCCGCCTCGCGGCGCACACACCCCTGAAAGCAGGAGGACAGACTACAGGGAGAAGGTGAGCGCCTCTGCTCTCGATGGCCGCTCAGGCCCCAATGTCATCACTGTATTGGCTTGGAATGGGCAGATTCTGGAAGCGTCTGGATGGCCAGTGGGAACAGGGGCCCCTGCCAATGCCCCACCCCCGGGGGGGGGTGGATATAGGGAAGGGCTGTGTCAGCCGCCTGAGCTCCGGAGCCTGGCCCAGAGCAGGAGGGTAGCAGCTGGCGGGGATCTCGCGCGCCCCGCCTGCAGGCCCTGCTTTGCTCTGTTTGGCTGTTTTCCGGCCTCTCCATGCCTGTGCTGTGAAAGCCTGGGTGGCGGCCAAACAATAGCAGCCGCCTGTGCAGCCCTGGGCTCGGTCACGCACCGGCTGTGGCCCGTGTCCGCCAGCCCTGCCCCCAAGCTCTTCCCTTGGATCCACAGTCCGTCTGCGGAGGCCACCGAGGCTTTCTGGGAGCTCAGCCCCTCGCGGACCCGGCCATCCCGGGAGGGACTGGGTCAGACAACAAAGGAAGGAAACCAGCTTGAGAGCAGCGGGGGGTGGGGGGGGGGGACGTGCATCTCACTACCGACCTGACCTCCTAGGTCAGCTGGTGAGAGCAGCTCAGTAACTTAATGGAAGAAAAAAGTACAATTTGAAAAGTTTTATCTTTATTATTTTTATTTTTTACAAAAGAAATACATATTGCAAAACAATAAAATAGATATAAAGGGAAAGCGAACGTCTCATAAAGCCCACTGCTCTCCACCAGCCCTCGGCCCCCGCTGCCCTCGGGGGCGTTAATCCGAGGTTGAAACAGGCCGTGGGGACAAGGAGGAAAGTGGAGTCATGTGTCCTGAGCAGCGGCGCTCCGGGCACCTGTTTGGTGCCACCTCTGTCGCCGGCAGCTTTGGCGCGCTCTGTTCACCAGGCCTGACTAGCATGGCCGGTCCACTGACCAAAAACACAATGCTCTCGCAGCAGTGCTGGGTAAAAATTTAAAAATCTGGAGGCCCTGGAAGATATTGGTCACGTGTAGAGAATATTTTGAAGAAAAAAATGTCGAGTTTGAGAGTCCCGCTCCTACAGCACCCATGGTGCTCAGGGTTCCCCGTGGAGCCACGCCCAGGCGGTGCCCGCTCTCCCCACCGGCTTCACGTCAGAAGGAAGGGTGCACATGCCCTGGCGTGGGCAGCACCGGGAGCCAGAACGCCAGACCTGCCCCGCTTCTAGCAGGACCTCTGACCCTTCATTTCTCTTTCCAGCCGGGCCCATTCCACCAGCTGGATCACTGTGCCCATCAGGCGCCCTCGTCGCTGCTATCGAAACCCAGGTGGTAGAACACAGCCTTCCCCGGCTGCCGGGGCTGCGGGGCCTGGGGGCTTTCAGGGTTGAGGTCGCTGAACCAGCTCATTTGGGGGTCCCCCTGGGAGCTGTCAGAACGCTGGCTGCTGTCCTGGGGAGAGTGCCCGCTGAGCTGCGGGAGGGCCCGGGGTGCTGCCTGCGCCATCCTGGGTCTGAGTGCCCCTCCCCGAGCAGGCTGTGTGGGGTTCCGTCCCTGGAACCCCCGACACAGGGGCTGAGCACGGGGCTCCTGCTGCTCCGGGGGGGACCCCTGTGAGCCGGGCCCGGGAGGCTGGGGGCACCTGGAACTGAAAGCACAGGCTGTGCTTCGGGGTTGCTCTTGCCGCCTGGTGGGGGGCCTGCCCCGGTGGGTGCTCCTGGGCGGCCGGCCTCTCCGCCTGTGTTCTCCCGTCACCAGCCGCTGCTCACAGGGGTCACGTGAGAACACGCCTTTGGTCTGACATTTTGGGCTGGTTACAAAGTTGTTCACATCCAGGGACAGAAGCCGCAAGGCTCCTTGGGCAACCAGCTTCCTGCCGCCACAGTTCTCGGAGCTCGTCTTAGGGAGAAGCTGGCTCTTGAGGCTCGTCTGTACGGCCTTGTCCCGGACGCCCCTGCTTCTCTTTCCTTCTCCCACGGCCTCTTCGGGGAGGGCTGCCCTCTTGGCTCCCTCACCCCAGACGTCAGACTCCCCGGGCCGCAGGGCGCCCATCCTCAGATCCCGCGCTGGGAGGGCCTGGGCCTGGGCCTGCGGGGCGGGGCTGAGGCTCTGGGCCCGCGGGGGCGAGGTCTGGGAAGTGCTGTCTCTCACGTGCGTGGGGGCCCGAGGCCCTGCGAGGAAGCTCTTCAGCTCTGCGAGGGTGCCGGGCACGTCGAGCCGCGCCAGCTGCTCACACAGCTGCTGGACGTAATTGCTCTGCTGCGTGGCCACAGCTTCCAGGTGCTTCAGGCCGGACTTCATTTCTACAATCTCCGCTTGTCTCTGGGCAAGGCAGCGAGAAAGAGGAGCGTTACCGACAGTGCAACGCAGAGCACAGTGAAAGGGGCAGACGAAGCCAAGGATGTGGGGCAGTGGGGCTGCCCCGGAGCACAGCCCCGGCCGCATCTGCTGGAGGATCCTGGGAAAGGAAGCTGGCCCTACCCTGGCCGTGACCTCGGGCCGGTGCTGTGTTGGCCTCTGTTCTGGCTGAAAGTTTGCAACATTAACGCTGTCTCTCTGGCCTCAGTGACCAAGTCACCCGCGCACCCAGGAAAGGAGCTGGGCCTATACTTACAGCTTGGAACTCCCTCCGCAGCTCCAGGACCGCCTGCTCCACGCGGCCTTTGTCCTGCGCTGTTTCCAACACCAGGTCCCTCTGGGCCCGCGCAGTTTCTTGCACTAAATACAGAACAATGACAATTCGCCTTAGGAAGACGGTGTCCCGGCCACAGTGGTGGAGAGGCAGGGGGAGGCTGGCCTGGCCCGGGGCCTGCTCTGCTGGCAGATCAGCTGGGTGAGGAGAGGACGCCAGAGCAGGACGCTTCCTCCGCTGTCCTCCTCTCTCCCTCAGGGCAGCCGGGCCATGGCACGCTCACCCTCAGCGCCTGCTGGGGCCCCTCAAACCTGTGGCCCCGATAACAGCTCCTTCTTGGCCCACCGGCTGGGCCCTGTCACCAGAGGGATCTTCCTAGCAGGCAGGTATGGTCATGCCCCTCTGAAACCTTCCCTGAAACTTTCAATGGCACCCCACTGCCCCCCTTTACATTGGCTCCTCCCTCCCCCCACCTCCCTGCATCTGGGCAGTTTCCTAAGCGACCTCTCCCCGCTCTGGCCTTGTGCCACTCCTCCCTCAGCCTGGAGCACTTCTGCCTCCATCCCTGTCACTCTCCCCCTCGCTCACCCACCACCGTCCCACGGGGCTTCCTTCCCATTCCTGTTCTTCCTTCTGCGCTCAGCGTCTCCTCCCGGGAAATGTCCTTTCCTGCCTGGCGTGGGTGTCCCTCTCTGCTGGTGGCACCGTGTGCTCTACCGTCACTCCTCACCCTCCACTCCTCCTCCCCCATCCACTTGGGCTCTACTGGGCGTGGAGAACAGGGCGCTGGCTGCTCAGGACGGAGAGTGGCCCCCTCTTTTGCACACGGGGTTCACGTGTATTTATTTAATAACACGTTGCTGCAATGAGGCATTGCCATTGTCTTGCTAGACTGCTGTCATGTGAAGTTGCTCTTACATTTAGTCAATACACACGTGAGAGAGAGAGAGAGAAGGGTCATCAGGCTGACGTGCAGGCGAGCCCTGAAACGAGGATCTGAAGAAGGATCAGCCTGAGCTCCAAATGGCAATAAACAAGCAAACACGCCCAGAGTGAGCGTGCAGATGCTTCCACCGGTTATGACCACAATAGGAGGGGCACCTAATCTGGAAAAATAAGGGGAGCAAGACGGAGACGGAGAAACCAGAGGGAAAAAAGGAGCTGGCGCTGCACAGATTAGGGAAGGTCTTCAGGCACAGGAGGAAGCAAGTACCAAGGATCTGAGGCAAAAGGAAGAGCTTATTAGGACTAGGAATAGACAAGCCGGTGTGATGTTGGAAAAAAATCGTGTTCTGTGTATTTTACCACAATAAGAACATAAGAGATTTTTAGTTAAAGTCCGTGTGTCAGCCAGTTAGAAAAAGGATGTGTACTTATATTTCCGGTACTGGATTCCTGTTCCTAAACGCAATTAGTCAAATAGTTTCCCAGACACCCGTGCAGGTATTTGTAGTAGAAGGCAAACCTCGTTATCCTGCCCTGGATGAGCTCCTAAGTAGCAATGTTCCTTACAACCGTGAGGATTGCCGGCACAGAAGCAGAGGGTGAGGAAGGCAAGCAAGTGTTCGATCTAGAGTCCGTGCTCAGGACACGCTGTGTCCCATTGTTCTCTCCTTGTCCCCTGGAAACACGCCTTCCTTACAGGAGCTTTTTTTGGTATTAAGCTCATTACTTTCAAGTCTTCTTTTTTTCTTTTAAAAAGTTTCTGAAAATGACTCAAAACCATCGTGTGATACAAAGAGAAAGGACAAACCGCGCCCGTGCAGACCCTGGCTCCACCTCCTGGACTTCATATTATGAGCAGCTCCTAGCATGTTGTGTTGCTCCGTATGCAGAGCCACAGGAACAGGTCGTGTGTGTGTCCCCGTCCTCTGCAAGGGGACGCGCTTCATTTCCGCTTTGGCTGAAACAGCAGATGTTTTTAACTTTTTTGTAAATCCACTCCCATGTTCTGGCCAATCTGCCGTCTCCTGGCGGGAGGGTTTGCAGGCATTTGCTGCTATTGAGGGACCTGAGAAAGGCCCGGTGAGACCGGTTGGTTCTGACGCTTTTCCGCTGTGACCAGCGACTCCGGGCTCGGTGGTTGTGCTCGCCCTGCTGTGCTGAGAGCAGAGCACGGTCTGGGGCCACGTGTAAAGGAGGTTCCTCAGTCCCCCCTTCCCAAGCTTCTCTTCCCACTGTTCACGAGACGGTCCTGGTTTCATTTAACAAGGAGTAAACATTTCCACTCCAACATGGTTCACATAGATGGGCCTCATTCTTCTTAATTACATGTGCCTTGCTAAGAAAGGCATTTCTCTAAAATTATAAAAATGTTGCCATGTTTTCTTATAGTTCTCTTTATGATTATATTAATACATCTATTCATATGAAATTAGTTTTGATATAAGAGTTATCTATTTTCCAAAATTAGATATTTTCTAATTTTTTTATAGTGGCTCCTTCTTTTTATTATCCTAATGATCATATACATATATTTTTTAATTTTAATTTTTTTAATCCTCACCTGAGGATATTTTTCCATTGATTTTTTGAGAAAGTGGAAGCGAGAGGGAAAGACAGAGAGAAATGTCAATGTGAGAGAAACACATCAATTGGTCGCCTCCTACACGAGCCCAGACCAGGGCCCGGGCTGGGGAGGAGCCTGCAACCCAGGTACGTGCCCTTGACCGGAATCAAACCAGGGACCCTTCAGTCTGCAGGCCAACGCTCTATCCACTAAGCCAAACTGGCCAGGGCCTAATGATCATATTTTTCAATAGAACTGATACCTATTAGGTAAAAGTACTGCTCTCTTTTTTTAAAAAAATATCTTTTATTGATTTTTTTTACAGAGAGGAAGGGAGAGGGATAGAGAGTTAGAAACATCGATGAGAGAGAAACATCGATCAGCTGCCTCCTGCACACCTCCTACTGGGGATATGCCCACAACCAAGGTACATGCCCTTGACCGAGGCAGCTGATCGATGTTTCTCTCTCATCGATGTTTCTAACTATCCCTCTCCCTTCCTCTCTGTAAAAAAATCAATAAAATATATATTTTTTAAAAGTAGGATGTGGATGGCCTTGGTAATTCATTTTATTTATTTTTTAATCCTCACCTAAGGATATTTTTACAATTGCTTTTGTATATTTTCATTTTTCTACCTTTATTTATAAGAACATAACTCCTCTCCTAACACAAAACAAACACACATCCAAGGAGCAGCTCATTAAAAACAACAGCAACAGAACTAGGGGCAGTGGGACCTTGTTTCACACCAGTCTGTGCCTGGCTCAGGAATTCCGTTGCTTTTGAGAGAGTGGAAGGGAGGGCGGGAGAAGGGGAGAGAGAAACATCAATTGGGTGCCTCCTGCAGGAGCCCCAACGGGGGGCCTGGGCTCAAACCTGCAACCCAGGTATGTGCCCTTGACTGGGAATCGAATGCGGGCCAATGCGCTAACCACTGACCCCACCGGCCAGGGCAGAAACTCATTTCATTGCTCCGGTCCTCGGTGTCCTTAGAGGAAGAACAAGAAGAGGGCGATTAAATGGCTTTGAGTAATCCTTCTGGTTGAACAGGAGGACTGTGACGGGAAAGACCTCCTGACCTGTGAAGGCACCAGTCACACAGCGACAGAGCAGTTCCCGCAGGAGACGCCCCTTGCCTGAGGGCCGCGACGGCAAGTCCCGTGCTCTGGGCCGGCTGGGTGCCTGGCTGGGTGACAGGGGACTTGTCTGATCCTCTCCCAGGGACCAGCTTCCTGCTCCTGATCACTTCCTACCAAGAAGGGCTGACTGAGGACAGGCACTTGTGCCCATTTTCAAGAACGACTGCCTTTCTAATGAATACGATGCCAGTGTTCCTGCTCCTCCTGCTGCTGCCTCTCTCCTGAGTCCTGCCTTCTGACAGGTGAGGAGCCCTCAGGGTGGAAGGTCAGGACCCCAGGCCTCCTATAAGCCAGACTCAGTGCCATCCCCTCTGCCTTGGTCTTGGGTTGGGGCCTTGGCGCTCCCATTCCCTGCGGACCTTACGCTCACAGCGCTGCTGCCATCCCTCCTGGAGTTCACTGGTGTTAACGCAGAGAGCAGAGCGCTTTCCTGGGCTCTTGGGTGGGATTTCCCATCCTGTCCTGCAAAGGCCGCATTCCTGGTTTGTTCTGCTCTGTGTCTTGCTGCTGCTGTGCGGGTAGCAGTTCGAGGCTTCCAGAGCGGGTTCCACGCAGACGCACAGCGGCCCCGTGTGTGGGACACCAGGCTGGAAGCCAGCACACAGTACAGTGCTTCTTTGCAGACATATGGGGATTGATTTCTAAGCCACACAAAGGCATTAATTTTTGTAAATCATGAGCAATCCATCCCATGGCATTTGAGGAAGTTGGCTTCAATTTGTTTAAAATAGAAAATAAACACCCAGCCAAATGCAAACAAGTGCAGATGCAGCCACCATCTTGCTGTCTAGCTGTTGCTTCCGGGAGGTGTCCGCCGAGGGGGAGCTATGTGCTGGCTCTGGTGTTTATTAAGGGACAGGATCCTGGTTTCAGCTGAACGTCACTCACGAACTGGCAGAGCAGGGGACCCTACAAACCACAAACTGTACCTGAGGTTAAGAGAGATTCTGTGATTCACTATGAAAAGCTCTCATTGAACCAGGCAGCCAGGAGAACAGCAGGTGATGGGGTATTCTAACCCTAAGGGAACAGTCTCTGTTTCTAAGCCTTTCCAGGCAGCACAGCTGGCAGGTCAGCTGAGACTGGGGTGCTGCGACTGCCCCCCGCAGGGAGCTGAGCAACCCGGCAGAGCTCCAGCGGTGACTGGGCGGACGATCAGGGCTGCCCAAAAGGCATCTAGGGACAGGGGCCTTCCCCCACAGGGGCCCCCGACCCCACTTAGTGTGCGTCACATCTCTTCAGGACCAACCTCTGCACCCACCTCGCATCTGAAACGCAGTATGGAACCTCACTACCTGCAGGACCCGGCCAGGGTCCGAAAGTTCCCACGCATGCTGGCCTGTGCCCTCTGCTGATAACCGCAAACAGGAGGCACTCACAGGTCTTGGCCACAGTCTCCAAAGAATCCAAAATAGACTGGCTTCTTGAACTGAGATGTTCCTCAGACTTTTCCACCGATGTCTGCAACTAAGAAACCCAAAATTAAGAAAAAAAAATTCACAGATTGTTACTAACTTGGAGAATTGTCATTTAATGATAAAAGTTGTTAATGTATTGCTATTCTACATGAACTAAAGTCCAGACAACATAATGATTAAACTTCTTAAAGTGTAAGATGTTCTAACTCTTTGAAATGTAGCTGTACTTACCTTGTGAATGCTTTCTCTGACATGGGAAATGAAGCTGTATAGAGTCTCACTAGAATAGGAGAGAAAGAAGAAAATACATGCTTGTGAAATATTGAAACAGAACGGATTCCGTGAAATGGCAGGCATCCACCTGGTGTAGCATCAGACTAGCTCTTGGTCAGAGTTGGAGACCCAACCCCGAGAAACCTCAGTGTCCAGCTGAGGAAGGGGAACATAGACTTTTCATGACCATTTCCAAGGCAAACCACTTTTCTTTTTAAAATTCATTCTATATGGGAGAAACCAAGATGGCGGCATAGGTTAACGCTGGAGTTTGCTGCCTCGAACAACCACTTCAAAAATACAACTAAAAGACGGAACGGACATCATCCAGAACCACAGGAAGGCTGGCTGAGTAGAAGTTCTACAACTAGGAGGAACCGAGAATCAGAGGAGGCGCAGTGCTGAAGTAAAATACTAAGGTGCGGAGTGCACGCGGCGCGGGCTGGTGGCGGAGGGCGTGGTTGTCAGTTTCAATCCGGAGGGAGCCTCAGACTCTGAGCTCCAGATCCGGGCGAGTCTCTAGGGACCCAGACTCAAACGGGAGAAGCGGGACTGTCTGGCTTCAGTCCCTCCGAGGTTTGCAGCGGTTGCTGGGACAGAGAGGCAGAGCCCCTGGGGACAGACTGAGAGAAGCCATAACTGCTCCCTCCTCCGCCCTGTTGATCCCGTGGGACCTGCCCCGCCCAAGCCCTGCACAGAGCCATTTGCTGGATAGCCTCAGGCAAAGGCTAGATTAGCACCTCCCTAGAGGACAGAAGTTCTCCCACTGCAGACACAGCTGATTCTCACAGCCAGTTGGCCTGGAGGTCAAGTAGTAATTACCTACAACAATCAAGGCTTAACTACAACAAGACTGCGCACAAAGACCACAAGGGGGTGCACCAAGAGTGTCTACCTCAGGTAATTGGGCCACTTAACACGGAAAGCCACTCTATCGACACAGCAAAGCATAAAAAAATGCCGAGACAAAGAAACAGGCCACAAAGAACAGAACCGGAGGAAAGCAGACTACTGGATATAGAATTCAAAACCACACTTTTGAGGTCTCTCAAGAGGCTTCTAGAGTCTGTTGATAAACTTGATGAGATGTACAGGAAATCTAATGAGACCCTCGATGGTGTGATAAAGGACCAACTAGAAAGTAAGCATACACTGACTGGAATAAAGAATATTATACAGACTCCCAACAGCAGACCAGAGGAGCGCAAGAATAAAGTCAAAGATTTGAAATGCAAAGAAGCAAAAAACACCCAACCGGAAAAGCAAAATGAAAAAAGAATCCGAAAATACGAAGATAGTGTAAGGAGCCTCTGGGACAGCTTAAAGCGTACCAACATCAGAATTATAGGGGTGCCAGAAGATGAGAGAGAGCAAGATATTGAAAACATATTTGAAGAAATAATGGCAGAAAACTTCCCCTACTTGGTGAAAGAAATAGACTTACAAGTCCAGGAAGTGCAGAGAATCCCAAACAAAAGGAATCCAAAGAGGACCACACCAAGACACATCATAATTAAAATGCCAAGAGCAAAAGACAAAGAGAGAATCTTAAAAGCAGCAAGAGAAAGAAACTCAGTTACCTACAAGGGAATACCCATACGACTGTCAGCTGATTTCTCAACAGAAACTATGCAGGCCAGAAGGGAGTGGCAAGAAATATTCAAAGTGATGAATGTCAAGAACCTACAACCAAGATTACTTTACCCAGCAAAGCTATCATTCAGAATTGAAGGTCAGATAAAGAGCTTCACAGATAAGGAAAAGCTAAAGGAGTTCATCACCACCAAACCAGTATTATATGAAATGCTGAAAGGTATCCTTTAAGAAGAGGAAGAAGAAGAAAAAGGTAAAGATACAAATTATGAACAACAAATACGCATCTATCAACAAGTGAATCTAAGAATCAAGTGAATAAATAATCTGATGAACAGAATGAACTGGTGATTATAATGAATCAGGGACATAGAAAGGGAATGGACTGAGTATGCTTGGGGGGGAAAGGGGTGTGGGAGATGCGGGAAGAGACTGGACAAAAATCATGCACCTATGGATGAGGACAGTGGGTGGGGAGTGAGGGTGGAGGGTGGGGTGGGAACTGGGAGGAGGGGAGTTATGGGGGGGAAAAAGAGGAACAAATGTAATAATCTGAACAAAAAAGATTTAATTATTAAAAAAAATGTTATATAGGCTGAATAAATTCATTTGATAAGTAAAAAAAAAAAATTCATTCTATATGTATCTTGAATGAGGTTACATTTTAGCAGCTTCAGTAGTTACCACAGTAGAACAGACAGGCCTTTACAGTTATATGCCCCATAACTACGTTTTAGTCAGTGATGAACTACATGTACATCTGAGGTCCCATTAGACAATGGAGCTGAAAAATTCCTGTCACCTAGCTCAGTGGTCGGCAAACCGTGGCTTGTGAGCCACATGCGGCTCTTTGGCCCCTTGAGTATGGTTCTTCCACAAAATACCACTTGCGGGCGTGCACGTAGTGAGATTGAAACTTTGTGGCCCATGTGCAGAAGTCGGTATTTTGTGGAAGAGCCACACTCAAGGGGCCAAAGAGCCGCATGTGGCTCTCGAGCCACAGTTTGCCGAGACGCAGTTTGCCGACCACTGACCTAGCTGACTCCTAACTCCTGGACACATCTTAGCCTAATGACTATTATTTTTACTCTAATAGTCAAAATAATAGAATGAGGAAGTAGGGAGACAATTCTGGGAACAGTATTCATTTCTTTTTTTAAAAAAATATTTTTTTACTGATTTCAGAGAGAAAGAGGGAGAGAGAGATAGAAAGGTCAATGATGAGACAGAATTATTGATCAGCTGCCTCCTGCACGCCCTACACTGGGGATCGAGATGGCAACCCAGGTACATGCCCTGACCAGGAATCGAACTGTGACCTCCTGATTCATAAGTCGACGCTCAATCACTGAGCCATGCCTGCTGGGCAATATTCATTTCTAATGGAAAAGAAATTACCACAATTATTCCTCAAATAAATATCTTGCTTTTGAAAAGATTCAGATATGGATTGTCATTTAAACATTTTACAGCTTTTGTTTCTTTAATCTACATAATACAAATATCAATATCAATTTTCAAACCCCAATAGAACAACCCTTCATACCAAATCTTTTTGTGTTCCACCAGGCCGACTTTGAAAGGAGAATTTAATAGAACCATTTGGAAATCTACAAACCATATGTTGTTTTTTTTCATGAAAGAGATTGGCATATTACCAATATAAAAATATTAAAAATATCTAAAATATATATATAAAAAAGTAAATTAATCAAGGGTGTTAAGAATAGAATGTTATTAAAATACTAGAGGCCTGGTGCACAAGATTCGTGCACTTGGCGGGCGGGGGGGTCCCTCAGCCTGGCCTGTGCCCTCTCGCAGTCCAGGAGCCCTTAGGGGATGTCCGACTGACAGCTTAGTGGGCCTAAGCCATCAGTTGGATATTCGTAGTGCTGCCGCGGAGGCAGGAGAGGCTCCCGCCACTGCCACTGTGCTTGCCAGCTGTGAGTCCAGCTTCTGGCTGAGCAGTGCTCCCCCTATGGGAGCACACTGACCACCAGGGGGCAGTTCCTGCATTGAGCGTCTGCCCCCTGGTGGTCAGTGCATGTCATAGTGACCGGTTTTTCTGCCTTTGGGTCAATTTGCATATTAGCCTTTTATTATCTAGGGTAAAAGCAGAGAATTAGGGTACCTAGAAATACAACCAAAATTAAAGAAATACAAGAGTTAGAAACATAATAGAAGTAGAGATAAAAATATGATAGAAATAGTGAAGGAAAGATGATAGAAAATAGAAAAGACAAAGAGATGGAAAATAGTTTTTAAAAATTAGAGGATCAATGCAGGAGATCCAACACATACCCAACATTGGAAATACAAAAAGAAAGAAGAGTGAAAATAGAGAGGAGGTTTTTCAGAAATATAATAAAAATTCCCAGAACTGAAAGACCTACGTTTATAGGTCAAAAGGAACTACCCATGCCCAGGGATTATGACATGCCACATTAAAGCAAATTACTGTAAAATTTCAAAACTCTATGGATAATGAGAAGGTCCTAAGGACTTCCAGAAAGAAAAAAGCAAGTGACATACACAGGATCAAGGATCAGAATGGCATCAGATTTTTAAAAGCAACATATAAAGCAACAGGGCAAGGCAGCAATGCTTTAGAAATGCTGAGGAAAAAGAATTTCCAATCTGGAATTTTATATCCAGCCTAATTTGCCATGAACTGTGAGGGGAAAATAAAGAACTTCAGATAGCCCTGGCTGGTTTGGCTCAGTGGATAGAGTGTTGGCCTGAGAACTGAAGGGTCCCAGGTTTGATTCTGATCAAGGGCACATGGGTTGCGGGCTCGATCCCCAGTGGGGGGCATGCGGGAGTCAGCCGGTCCATGATTCTCTCTCATTATTGATGTTTCTATCTCTATCTCCCTCACCCTTCCTCTCTGAAATCAATTTAAAAAAAAAAGAACTTCAGATACACAAGTTCTCAAAAAATTGTTTAGGTGCCATGTACTGTTGTCAGAAAGTTTCTGAAATATATGCTTCACCAAACCCAAGGGGTAAACCAAGAAAGAAGCAGACATAGAATCCAAGTCAGAGGATCCAACTCAGATAACAGCCGCACTACAGACTGAGAGTCCCAAGTTCAGATTAGAATTAGGAAGGATGCCTCAGAGAAGAAAATGATACTGAAAGAATTTCTAATGCGTTTAAATATGTAATGAGAAGCTTTTTCAGTTTGGCTGCAGCATTTGGGAATAGACTAATGATTCCTACACAGAAAACTAAGCAAAAAAGAAAAGGCAATTATGAACATTAGGAAAATGTAATCATAGTTTATAGGATTTTCCAGGGCCATCTAGAGTGGTCACAGAGTGATAAGGACATAAAGATTGAAAAGGGATTTAACCAAAAATGTTTCTATAGCTATTTTGGATTTTGTTTTTGCCAGAATTTATTAAAATTATGGTTTTTCTGCCTATCATATAAATCAGTATCTTAAGCTTGAGCGTTTCCATTTGGTTCACAGGAGAGGGCTCCAGGGTGGTTAAAAGGGTGACGAGTGGTTTCAGGGAGAGGCTCAGGCAAAAGCCAGACACAGGGGATGCAGAGGGGTCCCTCCATGGCCTCTGGCTCTAGGGCTCCTGGTCGTGCTAGAGGAGCAGCCGTTCTTTAAAAAACAAAACTTTATCGTTGAAAGTTTTTGTTCCCCCGCTTACCCTTGCACTGAGGAGGAACTTTGAAGAGGTGATTGCCCCGCCCAGCCTGGGGGGCTGCAGAGATGAGTCAGGTGCCGCCCATCTTCTTGATGAGTTTCACCTCCTCACCCAGGAAGCGGTTCCCCAGGAAGTCAGAGCTGAGGGCCTGTGTGGGTAGAATCCAGGGCCTGCAGCTCCAACAGGGCCTGGTTTGGGTTCCCTATGACTACGTTGGCTTCTACGGCGTCCTGACTTTTGCCCACTCATCTTGGGGAGGCTTCAGCACGCCCTGGAAGAGAATGCAGCCACCATGCTGGCTTTGCATCTTTAAGAGACACGGGACACCCTCAGGCTTCTTCTCGGCCAACTTGCGGAAGTGGCCCACACCCTTCAGAGCCGTCGAGGTCGAAATAGAAGCCCAGAGAGAGGTAGGTGGAGGCCGAAGAGGCAGGCTGACCAGGCGGCTGACCGCAGCCTCCACCTCGGTGGAATAATTCTGATGAGTTTGGGAGCTCATGGTTGTTGGGCACTAGGGAGTTAAGGTAAAAAAAAAAAACAGTACTGGCTGGTCTCAGGATGAGGGTGGCTGAGGTGTTGGAAAAGAGGTTGGAGGGTGGTCAGAGGCTGGAAGAAAGGGTGGCCCTGGGTCTGTTCCGTCCACTGTTGAAGCAAGAAGCAGGTCCAGGGGACTGGCAAGGGCACGCTGCCTTGAATTCTTTTTAATAGAAATTCTCCAGAGTCCTCCTCATTTACCTTCTCTATGTAAATACTATAGACATTTTTTGCCATCTTGTAAATAATTGTTAGCAGAAACTCATTTCACTACAAAAAGTAGAGGAAATGAAACAGAGAGAAAGAAGGAAGTAAAGGAAGGCCAGAAGGAAGGAAAGAAAGAAGGAAATATCAAGTAGGACTCAATGTTTCAAGAATTTTTTTCAGTTCAGAAATATCAATCAAACAAAATATAACCCAAAGGCCCAGAGAACAAAAAAAGTAAGACTGATCTCTCTGAAGCAGTAAGAGGTGAGGGCACCCTGCCCATTGCAGCCTTGAGGGTCTCTGAGAGCCCCGAGCTGCTAGAGCTGGATTCCGAGGGGAAAGAAGTCGTCAAAGTCTGGGAAATGTTCATCAACAGAATCAAAGTCTTCAAGGAGAGCATTTTGCTTTTCTAACTAAAGATAATATACAGTATAACAGATACCTAATCTAGGGATTCTTTTAAAGATTCTGGCTCTTTCAACATCAGAGCACTGGTGGTGCTAAGCAGCGCATCCTCACGCACAGAAGTGATAGGGTGTCTCTCTGCTTGGGTGTTACGATTCCTGTGATACCTAAAGACGTTGCCTTGGTAACAACTTACTAAGAAATGAACACGTTAATTTCCTCAATGACTTCACTTTATTTAAAAACCAGAGGCCCAGTGCATGAAATTGTGCACGGGTGGGGTCCCTAGGCCTTGCTGGTGATCAGGGCCGATCGGGTTCCCGCCTCCCCCCCTTCTCCTTCCCTCACCGCCTGCGTCTGCCACCACCCACCCCCGGTACCCTGTCCCAGCCTGGGGTCCCAACCCCGATCAGGCGATCGGGGCCTGCCTGGCCAGGGGTAGGAACCAGCAGGTTGGCTGGCAGGCCCCATTGGTTATCGGAGCCTGCGGGCTGGGGGCAGCTCCTACATTGAGCGTCTTCCCCCTGGTGGTCAGTGCACGTCATAGTGACAGGTCATTCCTTCATAATGGTCGCTTAGACTTTTTCATATATAGAAGATATTGCAACTCTAAATTATTCACATATTTGTTTTAAAAATCAATAACACTAAAAAGAATATAAAATTTAGGGTAATCTGAAAAAATAGCAATATTTCAAAATGAGAAAATCAGCTTGCACTGTGAACATAAGAATTCACATGCTATGTTTTGTTTTGTTTTTAAATATATTTTATTGATTTTTCACAGAGAGGAAGGGAGAGGGATAGAGAGTTAGAAACATCGATGAGAGAGGAACATTGATCAGCCGCCTCCTGCACACCTCCTACCGGGGATGCGCCTGCAACCAAGGTACATGCCCTTGCTGGAATCGAACCTGGGACCCTTCAGTCCGAAGGCCGATGCTCCATCCACTGAGCCAAACCGGTTAGGGCTTGTTTTGTTTTTTAATATTTTTTTTATTGATTTCAGAGAGAAAAGGAGAGGGAGAGAGATAAAAACATCAATGATGAGAAAGAATCATTGATTGGCTGCCTCCTGCACATCCTCCACTGGGGCTAGAGCCCGCAACCCAGGCATGTGCCCTTGACTGGAATTGAACCTGGGACCCTTCAGTCCGCAGGCCAATGCTCTATCCACTGAGCCAAACCAGCCAGGGCACATACTATGTTCTTGATCCTAAAACAAATAATGTTATCTTATTTCCTAATTCCGATGATCTGAAAAGAAAACAAATTAAAGGCAGAATTTTGGGTAGAATAAACATAATGCTACTTGAATATTGCATTTCTCTAAGACAGTGGTTCTCAACCTTTTGGCCCTTTAAATACAGTTCCTCATGTTGTGACCCAACCATAAAATTATTTTCGTTGCTACTTCATAACTGTAATGTTGCTACTGTTATGAATTGTAATGTAAATATCTGATATGCAGGATGGTCTTAGGCGACCCTGTGAAAGGGTCGTTCGACTGCCAAAGGGGTCGCGACCCACAGGTTGAGAACCGCTGCTCTAAGAAGTCCTTTATTTTTTTAAAATAAATCTTTATTATTCAGATTATTACAGTTGTTCCTCTTTTTCCCTCCATAGCTCCCCTCCACCTGGTTCCCACCCCACCCCGTGCCCTTAACACCCCCCCCCACTGTCCTCATCCATAGGTATACAATTTTTGTTCAGTCTCTTCCCCCCAAGAATTGTCAGTCCACTCCCTTTCTATGCCCCTGATTCTATTCTATTCACCAGTTTATTCTGTTCATCAGATTTTTTATTCACTTGATTTTTAGATTCACTTTGTTGATAGATATGTATTTGTTGTCACTTTGTTGTTCATAATTTTTATCTTTACCTTTTTCTTCTTCTTCCTCTTCTTCAAGAATACCCTTCAGCATTTCATATAATAATGGTTTGGCAATGATGAACTCCTTTAGCTTTTTCTTATCTGTGAAGCTCTTTATCTGACCTTCAATTCTAAATTATAGCTTTGCTGAGTAGAGTAACCTTGGTTGTAGGTTCTTGCTATTCATCACTTTGAATATTTCTTGCCACTCCCTTCTGGCCTGCATAGTTTCTGTTGAGAAATCAGCTGACAGTCTTATGGGTACTCCCTTGTAGGTAACTAACTTTTTCTCTTGCTGCTTTTAATATTCTCTCTTTGTCTTTTGCCCTTGGCATTTTAATTATGTTGTGCCTTGGTGTGGTCCTCTTTGGATTCCTTTTGTTTGGGGTTCTCTGCGCTTCCTGGACTTGTAAATCTATTTCTTTCACCAGGTAGGGGAAGTTTTCTGTCATTATTTCTTCAAATATGTTTTCAATATCTTGCTCTCTCTCTTCTTCTGGCACCCCTATAATTCGGATGTTGGTACGCTTGATGTTGTCTCAGAGGCTCCTTGCACTATCTTCAAATTTTTGTATTCTTTTTTCCTTTTGCTTTTCCAGTTGGGTGTTTTTTGCTTCTTCGTATTTCAGATCTTTGACTTGATTCTTGGGATCCTCTAGTCTGCTGTTGGATCTCTGTATATTATTCTTTATTTCAGTTAGTGTATGCTTAATTTCTAGTTGGTCCTTTTTCATATCCTTGAGGGTCTCACTATATTTCTCGGAGGTTTCTAGAAGATTCTTGAGT
The DNA here is from genome assembly GCF_000147115.1 of Myotis lucifugus. Classification (NCBI taxonomy): domain Eukaryota; kingdom Metazoa; phylum Chordata; class Mammalia; order Chiroptera; family Vespertilionidae; genus Myotis; species Myotis lucifugus. The sequence goes on from NW_005872009.1 coordinate 115,046, forward strand.
AACCTTATAACCGTGGTTTTGAACTCTATATCCAGTAGTTGCTTTCCTCCATTTCTTTCATTTGTGACCTGTTTCTTTGTCTCTGCATTTTGGCTGCTTCCCTGTGTTGACAGAGTGGCTTTGTGTGCTAGGAGTCCTATAGGGCCCAGTGGCTCAGCTTCCCTAATTACCTGAGGTGTACCCTCTTGGTGCACCCCTTTGTGGGCTGTGTGCACAGTCTTGTTGTAGTTAAACCTTGATTGCTGTTGGTATCACTGGGAGGAATTGACCTCCAGGCCAATTGGCTGAGGACCAGCTGTGTCTACAATGGGAGAACTTCTGTGCTGGAGACACCCTTATGGGGCAGGACTTGCTTCAGTGGGGCTTTGGTGCTGAGTCTGCCCCCTGAGTGTGTCTCTTATGGTGTGAAGAGTTGTAATCTGGATGGTCTCACTCTGACCACTGGGTGCACTGGCTCTTGGATCTCCAAGGAGGTTCAAAGTCAGCCACTGCCTGAGGCCATGCAGCAGGAGCTACAGAGAAATCTGCAGATTCCTCCTCTTTGTTTGGGGTTTGGAGGTGCCCAGATGAGGCGCAGCTGTGAAGCAATGCAGGCTGCTGATTCGAGCCTTAGGCCTTCTTTTGGAAGCTCTGGGGTTCTCTGACCCAGCTGAAGTTTGACAGGTTTTTAGGCAGAGAAAAGCCAGGCCATTCATATGCAAAAGCCTCTGTGCACAGCTTGGGTGGGGTTGTAAATTGGGTGGGGCGGGGTCTCGGGATCACCAGGGTGGAGCAAACAACAATGGTTGCCCATCAGCCCTGCCCTGATAGGTCCCTGGGTCTCTGTGTCCTGCAGCCTCGTGCAGGAACAATGACCGCTGCAAGCACCTCTGCGAGAAAGCTGCCCTCGCTTTCTTCCCCGATGCCAGACAGTCCAGTGTCTCTCCGTATGAATCTGGGTTCCCAGCTTCTCACCCGTAACTGGAGTTCAGAGCAGTCGGGAGCTTGTATCTCCCTCCCGATTGAAAAAGACAACAGCGTACCCAGCTGCCAGCCCCTTTTGCACGTGCCTCTGTACCTCTGCACTTCCACACCTCTGCACCTCCTACTGGACTCAACGCGCTTTTCTCTTTCCTTCTAGTTGTAGAATTTCCACTCAGCCAGCCTTCCTGTGGTTCTGGATGATATTCGTTTTGTCTTTTAGTTGTAGTTTTAATGTGGTTGTGCGCGGCAGCAAGTTCAGGTGTTTACCTATGCCGCCATCTTGGTTGTCTCTCAAATATTTTCTTTCTAAGAAGTCCTTTAGCTGACTTTTCAGAGGGGCCAAAACTGTGGCAGCCATATTCAAATCTGCTACAAGTTATACTGACAAGAAAGCAAATAAAGAGTAATTTTTTAAAAAAAAATGTATTTTTATTGATTTCAGAGAGGAAGGGAGAGGGAGAGAGAGATAGAAACATCAATGATGAGAGAGAATCATTGATCATTTGCTGCCTCCTGCACGCCCCCTACTGGGGATTGAGCCTGAAACCTGGGCATGTGCCCCTGACCAGGAATCAAACTGTGACCTATTGGTTCATAGGTCCACACTCAACCACTGAGCCACACTGGCCCAACAAGAGTAATAATTAGATGAGCTATAAAGGCAAGAGTGCTATCATGCTGAAATTGAATTAGTCACTATTGGCATTCCATTTTCTGTTTCCCTCATAAAAGAGAAGATATCTTGTCTACTTGAAAGGTTTGCATACCTGTCACATTTATCTTTTGCTATTTTCTTTTTCTCCTCAAACTGTTCCAAAAGGCCTTTTGATTTTCCAACTGGCAAAGGAAGAGGAAATAAGCCTCCATCATTTATATCTTCTTCAAACAGCTGGGGTTTTGTCTGGTACTTTGTGAAAATACTAGGTTCATTCTGTTAAAAAATCATTATAGCATTTCACATATAAAAATACCTATAACATTCACTATTTTCTATACAATGCAGAGTCATAATCATAATACCAGTAAGTGAAATTCATAATATTAAATAACATAGCATGTAGTATTTCCTTTTTAGTTCATATATTCAAGAAAACTATATTAAAAAAAACTCTTTTTATTAATATAGTTTCTGCATTACTGGCCCAGAGAGATATAAAATGCCAGCTAAAATGGCTTCAAATCAATTGCATAAATTTAAAGGCAACAACAGATAATTATTTTTCCTATCAACTATTTTATTTATATCTTTTAAATTTCATTTTTAATTATAGTTGATATACAATATTATTTATATTAGTTTCAGGTGTACAACATAGCGATTCAACATTTATAGACCTTCCAAAGAGATAGATCACCACCTGTGTGATCTAGGTCTAGTAACCATCTGTCATGTTACATAGTTATTACAACACTAGAGGCCCGATGCACAAAATTCGTGCAAGAGTAGGCTTTCCTTCCCCCGGCTGCTGGCACTGGCTTCCCCCTGGCACCCGGGACCCAGGCTTCCCTCCGGCTCCTGGCAGGCACCCAGGACCTGGGCTTTCCTCACAGCCCCAGCTTTGTCTGGAAGGACGTCTGATCTAATTAGCATATTATGCTTTTATTATTATAAATTATTGACTCTATCCCCTATGCTGTACATTACATTCCTGGGACTTATTTTATAACTGAAAGCTTGTATTTTTTAATCCCCTTCCCCTTTTCTGCCCAACATCCTACCCCTCTCCCTGTCTCTGGCAACCCTCAGTTTATTTACTACAGAGAATTATTTATACTATCTCTGAGGTGATGTGTTAACATTTTAGTATTAACCAGTTTAACTCAAATTACTGTTGTTCAGCTGCTAGTGGACTAGACTAGCTGGTAAGATGGACATGAACTGGACAGTGGGCATGCGGACACATAGTGAGCCAATCCCTGCATCCGATGCAAAGTGCACTCTGGAGCATGTAGGAGTACATTTGCTCCATCATGCCACTGGGCACAGTGTTTGTACTGAAATGCTCATCTCACAGCATACCCTACTACTTAAAGCACTGAGCTAAGCTTATTTGTTAAGTTTCTATTTGATGCACATAAATCTGTATATAAAGTCAAATCTAGTTCTAGACCAAAATAAATAAATACATAAAATTATTTCTGACTCACAAAAGAAGACATGCTGGTCTTAAAAAGTCAAGGACTCAAGAGACTTGGTTTCTCCTTCTGGCCCTTATTTATTAACTCAGAACCCTCATGTCCTTCAAGGAGATAAGGTAGCACAGTACACTATAATCCACAAAGCACCTGAAATTTCCTAGAAAAAATGTCCATCTAAAATAAAACTTACGTACTTTATTCCAACTTTTCTAAAGTTCTTTTTCTTATGAAATGTTTATAAATAATAGTATGACTAGTCATAGAAAATGTCATGCAATATTTGGATCTCTCTAGAAGTGGTCAAGGTACTGGAACAATTCTATACTAGAGGCCTAGTGCACAACATTTGTGCACTTGGGGGGGTTTCCCCTCAGCCCTGCCTGCACCCTTTAGCAGTCTGGGAGCCCTCGGGGGACATCCTTAGCGCTACAGTGGAAGAGAGGGAGAGGCTCCGCCACCACTGCTGCGCTTGCCAGGTGTCAACCCAGCTTGTGGCTGAGCAGTGCTCCTCCTGTGGGAGCACACTGACCACAAGGGGGCAGCTCCTGCATTGAGCATCTGCCCCCTGGTGGTCAGTGCGCGTTATACGACCGGTCATTCTGCCATTCGGTCGATTTGCATATTACCATTTTATTATATAGGATGCTTTAGTAATAAAAGAAACTGCAAATATATTTTCTCCATTTCAAACTACCAAGTCAAGTGAATCACCAATAAGCACAAATCCAGTTAGAAGAGTAAATATAATTCAACAGAATAAGTCATCTTTATGCTTATCTCCATAATGGCGGTAAAATGTGTGCAGAGAAATTCTGGCAGTCAGACTCACATCCAGAGAACCCTTTTGTAACGGTTTTGGGTCTCTCAAATGGACACCAACGTCCAAAGGTGCTGACAGGGTCTCTGAACTTTCTGGACAGAACTGGGATCCAAAGAGGAACTGAGAGTCACTGAGACTGGAATAATCACCCGGATTATTAGCCCAGTTAGATGACTTAGTGGTCCTGAAATTAAGCAAGAAAAGAAAAGTAGTGGGAAACATCTTGAACAAATCAAATCACTATTCATTTTAGAATATTCTAGGCAGAGTGCTAGCCTATTCTGACTTCCCATCCCCTGAACACGGTCACTACAACCTATAAAGAAACAAGAACAATTTGAATGTCAGGTATTTTGATTACAACAACCTGGGAACAATCAGATGGGAATTCAAACAATAACACCATTACTGCTTGCACAATAGCACTGTAGGGTATTAACACCATTTTGGAGATCAAAGTTCATAAAATCTTTAGGGATTAAGAGAACATTATCTTTTTAAAAGTTGAATCTTTTCATCACTAAAGGGATAAAAAATAAAATATGGCATATGCATATAACTGAAGCAATAAGCTAGATTTACATATAACCACATGAATAAGTCTCAAAAATCTAATTTTGAGTGCAGAAAAAAGTAAAAACTAAATGAGCACTATTACATACCATTTATATAAACTTTTAAACATACAACATACACACCATGAAGGTGGGTCCCTCATGATGGGCTGGCTCTCTCTCTCCCCCCTCCCCCCATGTGAGGACACAGCAAGCCAGGAAGGGACCTCCCCCAGAAACTAATTATGCTGGCATCAAGTTCTAGGACTTCCAACCTCCACACCTGAGAACATTCCTGTTGGTGAAGCCATCCATTTATGGTCCTGTGCTTTGGTAGCCCAAGCAGACTCTAACTCTCACAGTCCCTGGGCATCATAGTCCCTAGGCCCGTGCTGGACAGAGTCATTGCTCAATTAACACACATAGCTGAATCGACAGTGCTTTTATCATCATAAAATAGGTGAAAGGAAAAAGACAAGTATGGGAGGGTGCAGCAGTGGCAGGCAAGGGGAAGAAACTATATGCTAACTCTATAACCAACAGGAAGGGGAGCCTTTTTCTATAAAATAAATATAACTAAAAGATCTTTAAGTATCAGTCTATATAACTGAAAAACTTACCCAGAGGTTGAGGGAATACTGAGCATATCTTTGATATTCCAGACATTAAAATTCATTTCTTATGATTATTCCTATTTTAAAAAAGAGAAACATTAATTTAAAAGGTTAATATAATCCCCCCAAGATTGCTTTACTGGTGATGATACGTAGATGAGGACATTTCAGTAGTTATATTTTCATCCAATTAGTGAAAAGTCCCATTACCTATGAGCCAGAAACAGGCATTCTCTGTTGTTAAACTATGTAGAAATTTCTCTCCTTCTTGATACCACCAGAGAGAGCCCAGTCACCTGTGAAATAGGAAATCGGACTTCCATCCTCTGCTCTCTAGGTCTTTTCTCTTGCCACCGACTAACAATCCGCTTTTAGGAAAAGCCCAATACATCCCACTTCATTGCCTTGATACAATGATTTAATGTATAAGTGGTTCTTCCTGGATGATAGGGTCTCGGAATGCCAGGAGAGCTGAGGGTTTGGGCATAAAGGAGCTGGACTAAGAGCGAGCGCTTTGTGCAAAAGCCTTCCCACACCTCTCCTGAGCAGCTGCCTCCTCTGCCACTGCCAATACCATACTCTGCATATGATACACAGTTCCTTGTGATGGGCATATAGCCCGGATTTCATGAAACAAGCCCAATTTCTAAATTTTGTCTCTCTGGTCTCACAGAACATTTATATGTATCATTACATATTACCATTGATTCCTACACATATGGTAGACATATGATCAAATATCAAATACTGTTCCAACATAGATCTGAATAAAACAAGTTCTGAACAAATATAGACATTTAGTATACTTTTTATATAATTTAATCTTCTGTAGAGAAACCTGTTACATTGAAGTTTCCTAATCTTCTAGGAAAACACGAATTTGGGTGTTTATAACCACTCCTTTTGCAAGAATGTGAAGTATACACCACAGGATTAAGTATGTGCCAGGCACAGCACTAGACACATTGCAAGATACATCTACACAGCCCGCTTTATGCCAGGTGCAGTGCTAGGTACATTGCAAGATACAAGGTTAATGATTTTGTGAGACAGGTATCTTTATCCTCAAATAAATTTATAAATGAAAGAGGAGACATTACAAAATAAAAGGCAATCTACAGAATGGGAGAAAATATTTGTAAATCACATATCTAATAAAAGTTTAATATCCAAAATGTATAAAGAACTTATATAGCCCTAGCTAGTTTGGCTCAGTGGATAGAGCATTGGGCTGTGGACTGAAGGGTCCCGAGTTCGATTCTGGTCAAGGGCACATGCCTGGGTTGCAGCTCAATCCCCAGCAGGGGGTGTACAAATCAATCCAAAAAAACAAATGCCAAATGATTAAAAATGGGCAGAAGAGCCCTAGGTGCTTTGGCTGTTAGCACATCAGCCCTTGGACTGAAGGGTCTCGGGTTCGATTCCAGTCAAGGGTACATACCTGCTTAGGAGGCAACCAATCGATATACAGTGGGGCCTTGACTTACGAGTGTCCCGACTAACGAGTTTATCGAGATACAAGCCGTCTCTCGGCTGATTTTTTTGCTTTGAGTTGCGAGCTAAAATTCGGGTTATGAGCCAGCTTCAGATACACCACCGCTAGTTGGCACAGCGAACGTCACAGTGAATGCCACAACATCAGCCCAGCATCACGTGTCTCACTTGTTCACTTTTTGATTTGACATACAAGTAATTTGAGTTACGAGCTCCATCATGGAACGAATTAAACTTGTAAGTCAAGGCCCCACTATATCTCTCATGTGTTTCTCTCTCTCCCACCTGCTTCCTCCCTCCCACACTCTGAAAAGCAATGGAAAATTATCCTCAGGTGAGGATTAACAAAAAAAATTTTTAATTTAAAAAGTATCTATATAAAAGGCTAATATGCTGTGTCCTTCCCTCCATCTGGGTAATGATGTCACATAGCAATGCCCGGCTTCCTCTCCCTAGCAACTAGCCTCCTTGGAGTTTTTTCAGCCCATGAACACCACTTGCTTTATAGCCAGGTGCAAACATTTTACACTTTAATCAAATGTTTGTGAAGCGTTTTCCCGTGCCTCATTTCATTTGATCCTCACAGAAGTCCTGCAGTAGGTGGATAGGAGACTCGGTGGAATCCTGTTTTAATTAGCCAGAAAACGGAGATTTAGAAAGCTTAGAAACTTGACCCGACTGAAAAGAAATGGTGGACCTTGAAAATGACTTCAGGTTTTCTCACTGCACAGAATATAGTCAAACACTGCTGCAGTTAAATATTTTACCCTTTGTTCTCCCTGCGTGATCTACAATAATAAGCTTTGTGTTGATATTTACTGCTGTGTTGCTGACAATTACCTAAAAGGGAAGTTGGGGTGCTTCACTGGGCTGGAAAAAGTTTAGCTAAATCAGAAAGCAGGTCTAATTAAGCAAGTTTGTTCTATAGCAGGGGTCCTCAAACTTTTTAAACAGGGGGCCAGTTCACTGTCCCTCAGACCGTTGGAGGGCTGGACTATAGTTTAAAAAAAAACTATGAACAAATTCCTATGCACACTGCACATATCTTATTTTGAAGTAAAACAACAAAATGGGAACAAATACAATATTTGTATTTGCATGTGGCCCGCGGGCCGTAGTTTGAGGACCCCTGTTCTATATCTATAAAAGGCTAAGTTGACTCGTGCACGTGCGATACATATAAAGCTCTTGCTGGCGCCAATCGCACACGTGTTTCCATCTGTCACTGTCAGTCATGAATTTGGTTGACACTTCTATTATAGAGAAAGGGCAAATAGCGATATTAAAATATTCTAATTATTTTCCTTTCAATGTGCACGAATTCGTGCACTGGGCCACTAGTATAATATATATAATTGTTTACCTGAAATTCAAATTTAACTAGGTTCCTATATTTTTTTAATTTTTCAATTATAATTTTCAATATAATTTTGTATTGGTTTCAGGTGTACAGCACAGTGGTTAGATGTACTTTACCAAACGGGTCGCCTATACTTTTATTTGCTAAACCTGACACCCCTACTCTACTGCCACCAGCTTGGACGGCTGCAATGACCTCCAAACTGGTTTCCCCTTATCCCACTTCACATTCTCTTCTCTACAAAGCAGTCAGTCACTCGAACCTTAAGTCAGGTTACCCCTTTGCTCAATTGCTCCACTGCTTTACCCTCCTCAACACACAAGGCAGCGTGCTCCCGATCGCCTTCAGTGTCCTCTGCAATCTCCCCTCAGCTTTGCCTCTCATCTGCACTCTATCCCACACCCCTTATGGGTCTTCTCACTGCTGCTCCCCCTTGCTGGGCACACCCCAACTTCAACTCCCTGTTCCCTCCACTTGGTTCACTCCTTGCTCAGATACCAACATCATAGGCCTCCCCACCTCCTTTAGGTGCTCTCTCGATTATTTATTCAAAATCATACCTCAACAACCACTGTATCTCTCCCTTGCTTTTTCTCCACAGCACATCACCATTCTAATACACTATATATTTTATCTTGTTTTACATCAGCAAGCACACCCAGGCCTGCTGGAATATAATGTTAACCTCTTTGAGAACAGGAATTTTTGTCTGTTTTGTTTACTGCTATGTTCCCAGAATCTAGAAATTGTACATGGCACCTAATAGATACTCAGAAAAGATTTACTGTTAAATTAGAGGGGAAAAATACTTGGGATCTAAATTAAGACAATGGAGCAAAACTTTCCAAGTATCCACAGATTTAAAAATATATGATTGTTTTTAATTATTACATTTCAGGTCCTTAGATCAGCACAGACTTACTACATATTTTAAGAAGGTGAATTGAATATCAGATTCCTGACTCAGGTTTACTTATTTCTTTGACAGCCCAAGTTTTTTCTATATATAATGTTTCCAAGAGGGAGATAGAAACATTGATGAGAGGGAATCATTGATCGGCTGCCTCCTGCACGCCCCCCATTGGGGATGGAGCCCGCAACCCGGGCACGTGCCCTTGACTGGACTCAAACCCGGGACCCTTCAGTCTGCAGGCTGACGCTCTAGCCACTGAGCAACACCAGCCAGGGCCGAGTTTTTTCTTCTACCCACATTAGCAGAAATCCCTCCTCCTCCTGTCTAGATTCAGACCATTATTTAAGGCCATTATCACTAATCTACAAGACAAACCCTCTTGTCTTCCACTTGTCTCTGCTGATGGGAGGAGTCATTTCTATAGCATGTGCTTCCCTAGTTCCAGATCTAACTTCCTTTTGATTTAGTGTTTAGCTTTCTTGTCTTTTAAAAAAAGTGTTTTGTTTTTAGGGGGGGCGGGGGGATAGAAACATCATTGATGGGCCGGGACTGGGGATGGGCCCGAAACCCGGGCAGGTGCGCCGACCGGAAGGAACCAGGACCCCCTGCTGCCTGGGACCTGCGCCACCCGCTGAGCCCCGGGGCGCCGCACTCGTTCCAGGGTCTGTGTCCCCGGCTCTGCGGTCACCAGCCCGCCCGCCCGCCCGCTCCCGGTCAGCGCTCCTCGCCCAGTGAGGAGGCGGGCCCTGCTCAGGGGGCCACGGGAGGCGCAGTGGGTTTCCGGGGGCTCTCCCCCCCTCGGTCCTCGGCAAGGAGGCGCCCCAGTGAAGGTGAGTGAGTCAAGAGCGCGGCCATTTCCACAGGAAGGGCCTGGGGGACGCGGGCTGAGAGGGGCCTCGGGGCGCAGAGCCCCCTCTGCCGCCTTCAGGAGGCGCCCAGGCCTCGGTGTCCCCGCTCCTCCCCGGGGTCGCAACAGGTCCCCTCAGACAGCGGCCCCTCCGGCCTCGACCCGCCCCCTTCTCCGCTCCAGCGCTTCACCCAGAGGCCCCGCGCCACCCGTCGGCTTCCCGTCCACCCCGCTGCCGGGCTGACTCCCTTCCCGCCTCCCCTGCCAGACTAGGGGGGGGGCACCCGAGAAAGCCGGGCTCCCGGCAGGACCAGCGCCGCCGCCCTCGCAGGGAGGCGCGGGGCCAGGAGCCCCAAGGCGCCGCTCCAGCGAGGAAGCCTGGGCCCTGGAAACGCCCCTCGAGGCCCCCTGGGAGGTCACTCGGCTCCCCCCTGGCCCCCCCCCCCAAGGAGTCCGTGTCGTGGAGTCCGGCGTCACTCTCTCCCCCTGCTCATTAGAACAAATATACCTCAAGTCTCTTGTTCTTTGTCTTTTTTCTTGGGTTTTCATATAATCTGTCCGTGGCTACCACATTGATTTTTAACTC
>NW_005872009.1:126412-128448 GCF_000147115.1 Myotis lucifugus
GCGCTCGCGGGCTCCTGGGTAGGGTCCCCCCGCCACCACCAGTAAACCTCCCAGGGTCCCCGCTGAACCCCGGTGACCCTCAGGCCCAAGCTCCATCTCCCGGCCGGCCCTCTCCAGGGCGCCCCCACCTCGGATGCTTTCTGTTCGGTCAGAAACTCCCAGGAGCAGCCTCGAGCCTCTGGGGCCCTGGGTGGAGGCTCGGAGTGGGAGTGGGAGTGGGTGTGGGTGCGGGTGGGGGTGGGAGTGGGTGCGGGTGGGGTGGGGGTGTGGGCCTCACCCGCCCGCCGCCTCCTCCTCCGCTGCAGCACAACAATGGCTTCTATGGGCACTACCGAGGCCAGTTCAAGAATGAGAGTGCCCTCGAGTACCGCCTGGCGGCCAAGCCCCAGCCCCCGACAGTCTTCCTGCAGCGATGCAAGGTGGGCGCGGGCGGGGGGCGACCGGGGGCGGGGGGGAGGGGTCTGCGGCTCACCGCACCTGTCTCACTGCAGCTGTCTCATTGCACCTCTCACCGCAGCTGTCTCACTGCAGCTGTCTCACTACAGCTGTCTCACTGCACCTCTCACTGCAGCTGTCTCACCGCAGCTGTCTCACTACAGCTGTCTCACTGCACCTCTCACTGCAGCTGTCTCACCGCAGCTGTCTCACTACAGCTGTCTCACTGCAGCTCTCTCATTGCACCTCTCACCGCAGCTGTCTCACTGCAGCTGTCTCATTGCACCTTTCACTACAGCTGTCTCACCGCAGCTGTCTCACTGCACCTCACTGCAGCTGTCTCACTGCAGCTGTCTCACTGCAGCTGTCTCACTGCACCTCTCACTGCAGCTGTCTCACTGCAGCTGTCTCACCGCAGCTGTCTCACTGCACCTCTCACTGCAGCTGTCTCACTGCATCTCTCACTGCAGCTGTCTCACCGCAGCTGTCTCACTGCACCTCTCACTGCAGCTGTCTCACCGCAGCTGTCTCACTGTACCTCTCACTGCAGCTGTCTCACCGCAGCTGTCTCACTGCAGCTGTCTCATTGCACCTTTCACTACAGCTGTCTCACCGCAGCTGTCTCACTGCACCTCACTGCAGCTGTCTCACTGCAGCTGTCTCACTGCAGCTGTCTCACTGCACCTCTCACTGCAGCTGTCTCACTGCAGCTGTCTCACCGCAGCTGTCTCACTGCACCTCTCACTGCAGCTGTCTCACCGCAGCTGTCTCACTGCACCTCTCACCGCAGCTGTCTCACTGCACCTCTCACTGCAGCTGTCTCACTGCATCTCTCTCACTGCAGCTGTCTCACCGCAGCTGTCTCATTGCAGCTGTCTGACCGCAGCTGTCTCACTGCACGTGTCTCACTGCACCCGTCTCACTGAACCCATCTCACTGCACCTGTCTCACTGCACCCGTCTCACTGCAGCTGTCTCACTGCACCTGTCTCACTGCAGCTGTAGTTAAAACCTTCCCACGGGTAGCAGCCACTCTCCTCTCCTCTCACGTGGCATGTAGGCATCTTATCCATGTCATTAAGACACAAAACAATTCCATTTTCTTCCAAACCAAGCTGATTGATTTCTAGCCTTCACCTGCCTGACTCTTGGGAAATGTCATTCTAGTCCTGGGTCATGGCGGGGTGGGCCGCTGGCGGTGCCATAACTATGGGTCCCTGTCCAACACCCTCAGGCAGCACAGAGGGTCTGCCCTCAGCACCAGTGGCTGCAGACTGGCCGCCTCCGCGGGGCCCTTGCCTCCCACATGCAAAAGGCCCCTTTCAGGAGACCCCCCGCCCCAAAGGCCTCTTCAGCCTGAGCCCCCGAGCCCCTGTGCCCCCTGCTCAGAGACCATGGATTCACCCCTTGGTGGAAAAGGAGCCCTAGATGGTTTAGAACAAAGATGTAGGTGAAGTTCTGGGGGCAGACACTCCGAGCTGGGTGGGGAGGGAAGGACCACAGTCTTCCCAGGCCCCCAGGTTTTTAAGTTCAAGTCTGTATTGAGACGATTGTAGATACATAAAACAGGTGTGAGAAGTCATAGAGAGCCCTTTCACTTTG
>NW_005872009.1:128548-133868 GCF_000147115.1 Myotis lucifugus
ACCAGCATGTTGACGTTGTAATTCTCGCTTGCTGGGCCAATCAGATGGTCATCACATTAGGAGCCGACCCTCTGCGCGCACGCCCCACCATCCGCCCCCGATTCCCCAGCCTGACTTGTGCTTGTGTGTGGTTATGAAGATCTATAGCTTTTTCTTGCCGGTGTAGGTTTGTGTATCCCAACCACAGTCAAGACACATCACCAGGGTCCCTGGTGCTGCCCTCTTATGACCACACCCACCGTCCCCCGCTCTCCGCCTTCCCTGTCTCTAACCCCTGGCATCCACCACTCTCTCCCGTTTCTAAAATGTTGTCACTTCAAAGTGTCACCTAACTGGAAGGATAGAGCGCGCAACTATCGGGATTGGTTTTTCTTACTCGGCGTGATTTCCTACACATCACCAGCTGTGTGTGTGTGTCGATGAGTCATTCCTCTTCATTACTGAGTGGTAGTCCGTGGCCTGCATATGCCTGTTCATTTACCTCTTCACCTGTTACAGACTCTCTATCGGGGCTGATTCCAGTGTTTGGCTCTTACAGCGAAAGCTGCCATGACCATTTGTGTACAGGTTTGGGTGAATATAGGTTTTCATTTCTTTGGAATAAATGCCCAGGAGTGCAGTTGCTGGGTCATAGAAGAGTTGTATGTTGAGTTTTAAAAACAAACGGCCAAACTTTTCCAGAGTAGCTGTAGCTTTCCCGTTCCCACCAGCCATGTGTATGGGACCCAGTTTCTCTCCATCCTCACCAACACTTGTCACCGGCTCTATTTCTTGTTTTAGTCATTATGATGGATGTGCTGTGACATCACATGGCGGTTAATCTTCATTTCTCGAATGTTTAATGATGGTGAGCTTCTTTTCATGTGTCCTTGCCATCTGCATATCCTCTTTGGGGAGATGTCTTTGTCATTAGCCAGGGTTCTAACTGGATAGTTTGTTATTTTACTGTGGAGCTGTGAGAGGGCTCTATGGTTCTAGGTATTAGTCCTTAATTGAGTATGTGGGTTGCAAATATTTTCTCCAAGTTTGTAGCTTGTCTTTTTAGCCTCTTCACATGGACATTCACAAAGCAAAAGTTTTTCATTTTGATGAGGCCCAATTTATCAGTTTTTTATGGGTCTTTCTTTTTTTTATGGATCAAGTCTACGAACTTTGTCTGGCTTTAATTTCTGAGGATTTTCTCCTGTTGTTTCTTTTCTAAAAGGGCCCTGGGTTTTTAATCCCTGTGATGTCAGCTTGTTATGAGGACTGATAGGTAAGGCTGGCTGGCTTCCCACCCTCCTGGCCCTTTATTCTGGTTGGAGACCTGTTCTCGCTGTCTAAGGCGGAGGTCCCCATGGAGGAGCTTGTCAAAGGCACCTACACAGGCTCCGTCCTGAACAATCTGGTTCAGAGATCAGGGATGAAGCTACCCCTGCCTTTTACTTAGGAACCTGCCATCAGCCATTGCTCATTCCCCAGCCCAGCCAAGACTGAACTCATCAGCCCAGGCCTTCATTGGGCCAGGCACTGTTCTCTGGACGGAGTTACAGATGTGAGCAAGGCAGAGAGAACAGACAATAAGCAGCCAGAATAGATAGTCATGTAGATGTGAGAAGGTGAGAAATGCAGAGTTGGGGTGATGGGACTGCTGGGGTGGTGCTCAGTGCTCGAGGAAGACTTCCCAAGAAGAAGGGGAGGCAGAGTCATGGCCAGAAAAATCTCAAAGGCTGGAGGCGGAGCAGCTGGTTGCCTGAGGAGCAGGGAGGATGCCGGTGGCTGCAGGCGATGGAGGATCAATGCCTGTGGCTCTCATGGAACTATGATGACTTGGCTTTTACAAACAAGAGGGACCTTTGGCAAACAAGGGCTGTGAACGGACTCACGCGTTAAAGGAGTTATTCTGCCTGCTAAGAGGACAGCAGGTGGGGAGCAAGCTCAGAAGCAGGGGTCCCAGGGGTGAAGCTCTTGCAATAATTCCGGCAGAGAGGAGGGTGGCGGGGGCCAGGGGAAGCGGTGGCCATGCTGAGGCGCGCTCCCGGCCTGGTGCATGTTGAAGGACCAGCAGGATTCCTGGCGCTTGGGGGTAAGGTGAGAGGAGGGATCAAGGGCGTTTGGCTGGATCCAGCTGCCGTGGCCTGAGCTGGGAGGCTGTAGCCGGGGTGGGCTTGGGAATGACCCCGAGCTCAGCCATGGCTTTGAGATGCCCATTAGACCAGCGGTCGCCAGCCTTTCGGACCTCACGGACCACAGGGGAGCGCGGAGCACCAGTTGGCGACCGCTGCATTCAATGTCTCCAGTTAGCTGCTGGGTCTGGAATTCAGGAAGGAGCTTGAACTAGAGAGAAAAATGTCCATTTCCAGGTGGTGTTCAGGGTCAGGAGCTTGGGCTGCTGATGGGGGAGTAGGTGTGGAGAGAGGGGAGGAGAGAACCACGCCCACTCCTGGGCATGTGGAGGTGGGGGCTCCCACTCGCCCTAGGGCAGGAGGTCCTGAGGTGGCCCAGAGTGACGTGTTGCTTTCCTTTGTATCTGCCCTTTCAGGGTGGCAGCAGTTTAGCAGGTTAGGGTGGCTCCTGGCACCTTCCCTCCATTGTGGGTCCTGAGGGAAGACCTCGGGCAGGGAAGCACCGTTTCCCCCATGACCTTCTTCCTCTCTCTCCAGGAGCCAGTGCGGCAGCACTTCTTCTCCAAGCACGACAACCGCACTTCCTTCGACAAGGTGAGTGCGGGAGAGGAGGGGGGCAGGCAGGGAGGTGGGGGAGGCAGTGCGGGAGAGGAGAGGAGGAGCGGGCCAGGCTGGTGCTGAGCAGGGAAACAGCTGCTGTGGCTCCCCTGCCAGCGGCCTGACTATGTGCAAGCCTCCCAGGGGCCACTGACGTTCTGGGGCCTCACTCCGGAATGGAGGCAGGCCCAGAGGCGGGGTTCAGGCCAGGCACAAGCCAGGCATCACCGGGCAGGCTTGGCTTTAGGGGGCACCCAAGGCCAAGCCTGGTGCCAGGACTGTGGGCCAAGGGCCCGTACCGCTGAGGAGGGTCCCTACTGCCTACTGCAGGGCATCGGGAGACGGAAAAACATGGAGCGCCTGTGTCACCGGCCCACCTTCCTGCACTGGGCCTCCAGCGAGCTGGAGCTCTACCAGCAGCGGCCCCTGGAATCCTCCTACCAGTCCAACTTCCGGTTATCCCCGGGACCCAGTGACGCCCCTCAGCGCCTCGTCCACTTTGTGCAGATCCATCACCCCCGCACCTGTACCACCTACCAGCAGAACTTCTGCCAGCCGTCCCAGAGCGGCCACTGTGGCGGCGACTGCGGGGGCCCCCCGGCCTCCGGCCCCAGTACCCTGACTAACCTCCCAAAGATCCCCGGGTCCAAACCGCTGCAGCATTACCTTCATGAGGGGGTCTCCGAGTGTCTAAACTGGTCCAGAGCATTAAACAAGGATGGCTATTGCCCTGGCCAGTTGGCTCAGTGGATAGAGCGTCAGCCTGCAGACTGAAGGGTCGTGGGTTTGATTCCAGTCAACAGCACGTACCTCAAGGGCATGTACCTCAGTTACAGGCTTGATCCCCGGCCCCAGTCGGGGTGCATGTGGGAGGCAACCAATTGATGTGTCTCTCTCACATCGGTGTTTCTCCCTGTGTGTCTCTTTCTCTCCCTTCCACTCTCTCTAAAAATCAATGGGAAAATATCCTCAGGTGAGAATTAACAAAAAAAGAATGGCTGGCACCGAGGCCTCCCTGGCCTGTGCTTGTAGCCCAGGAGGGCGCAGAGCTGGAGCGCAGTAAGACACTGCCAGGCCTTATGCCCGGCTCCTATGGCACTGGTGCCCCTGGTGCCTCTGTGCTGGGCAGGGGGTGTTGCCTAGGGAGCTCTGCCGTTGAGTGAGAAGGGGCACAGCCAGCAGGAGGCTATGGGTCCAGGAGGGTTACCATGGCTACAGCAGATGGGTTCTGGGACCCCAAATCCATTCTTGCAGCAAACCCAGCTGTGAGCCCCTCACACTCAGTGAGACTGCAGAAAGCCAGAGCCAGTGGCCCTAACTAGTGGGCAGCGAAGCCGGGACGAGGAGGCGAGGGCCAGCAGCTTGGCTTCTCTGGAGCTTCGCCTCCAGGGGTCTGGTGGTGGCCACACAGTCCTGCCCAGCAGACGGCTTCCCTGCAGCTGGGACGGAGGGAGACTGTCCGCCACACCCCACGAGACCTCCTGCGGCGAGCAGGGCGTGGCCGAGATGCTGAGGCCCAGGCCTGGAGAGCGTCCTGCCCGCGTGGTGTGTGGTCGTTTTCTGAGCTCTTCTCTGCTCGTCCTGTGAGGACCCCCACCATTCAGGACAGCGGGACAGCGGCCGCCCTGGGTCCCCACAGAGAATCTAAGGCTGAGGAGGGGCTGAGACAGCAGACACTTTGGGGGCAGCGGCCGATCGAAAAGGCTCTTCTGGACCCTTATCCTTGGGACAACGGAAGCCCCACAGGAGGACAGGGCTGCGGGGGACAGGAGTCCACACCAGGGCCACGCACCAGCTTTTAGCAGCATCTTTACTTCCGTATCTGAACTCCCTGGGTCCTCACAACAGCCCTGTGAGGTAGGTGGGGCAGGAAGGTTTCGGAGATCCCCGTGGAGGTGAGGATGCTGAGGCACAGAGAGGTGAAATGACCGGCCCGAGGCCACACAGCCAACAGTGTGAAGGGCCCAAAGCTAACGTTTTTGACCCTTTGGAGGTTCCTGCGGTTACTCTTCCATTCCCTCTGTGTCCCCCACCCTCCCCAACGCTCCTGGGTCCCCAGGGGCCTCCAAGGCAGGCTGGCAGCCAGGACTTCTCAGGAATAGTCACGGGGAGGCCTGGTCGACTCCAGGCAGGCACTGAGCCTGCAGGGCTGAGGCCGGCTCTCCCCTCCCCCACTTCCCAATCAGACAGAGCAAGGGTGGGGGAGGCCTGGCCCATGAGTGAAGGGGGGTGAGGTGGTGGAAGCGTATGGGTACCCTACGCTACAGATGGCGCCTCCCGCCGGGGTCCCCGCGGCTGTGTCACAGCGCCCGCGCCTCCATCCCACAGAGCAGCTGCCTGGCCCTGAGCTGCTCCAGGGGACAAGGTCCCTGCAGGATTCAGACCCCATCACGCAGACACAGAGCCTCCACGGCCTGGCTGGGACCCTGCCGCCACGCCCCCGATGACAACAGCTGGGGCCTCCGCCTGCAGGCTGGAACAGGAGCAGCGGGCCGTGGGCATGCGGGCAGCACCGCTCAGCGCCGCCAGGCAAGGCTGAAGCTCTCCGCGGAGCCCAGCGGGCACGGCTGGATCTCTGCAGGAAAACAGCGGTTGGGAAGGCACAGGCTGAAGGGCGC
>NW_005872010.1:0-7740 GCF_000147115.1 Myotis lucifugus
GGGTGTGAAAATTTATAACCCCCCAAACCCAAACAAGAGCCCCCAAAAGCCGACCTACCAAACAGTCAGCCCCAAACCGCTCCATTAAAAACGCCCAAACCCCCCTTTTTAAAAGGCGGGGGGGGGGGAGGTTGGCAGGGGGACCCTGCAAACTTAACTCCTTAAGGAAACTTGTCCGTTGGCCCAAAAAGATGGCGACCCCCCTCCCGGCACTAAACCCATGTGTTTCCAGGGAGGAAGGCGGGGGAGGCGGAGCCCCAGATTTCTGGCGGGGGGGGGGGGCGAGGCCAGGGAGCCTCCTCCCCGGGGAGCCCCCATCTAGAGGCTCTGGCCCCCGCCTGCCTTCCTTTATTTATTTATTTCCAAGGGGCTATTTTCGGCGGCTGCCTGGACCCCTTTGTAGCAGAAGCCCCCTTTCCTAGAATTTCCTCCTTTATTAGAGTTACAGCTCAGCTTTGTGCGGGCGGGCCCGGGGGAGCCGGCCAGCCTCTGGCAATCTCTCTCAGACACCCAATTACCCCCTGACGTCACCGCCCCCGCCCCGCTCCCCTGGGTGCCGCGTTTTTTCCTTTGTAACAGTAATAGCTGCCTCGAGAAGTGCCTGTCGGCTCCTTGGCGGAGCCGCGGGTTGTGTTTTCGGCTGGATGCTAGATCCAAAAACTATGTAAAAATGTCAATAGGTGAGTGCGCATTGATTTTGGTGAGTCACCGTGATATTTGAGCCCCTTCGGGGACTCCGTCTGGGGAAGTATTTTACAAGGAAGATAATATAACAGAAAATTACTGGAGCTCCGTGGGTCTCCGGTGGGCTTCGAGGGGCCTGCGAAATTGCTGGAGAACCAACAAATGCTTTATTAATCTCAATCTGTGGCTTTTTTGTTCTTTCTTTCTCTTCGGAAGGTTGGCGTTTTAATGATGCCGGCGGCGAGGCAGAGCAGCTCGGCCGGGGGGCACCCCGGCTGGGAATGAACCCCACCAGGATGCTGGAGCAGGGCGGGGTGCTCCCCGCCAGCTTCCTGGGGGTGCGGGGCGGCGCCTGGCCCGCAGCTCGCCAGGCCGAGGTCTGTGCATGCAGATAAAGCCAGGGGCCGAGGGCCTGGAGCAGCTGGGCCCGGCCGGGCTGACTGGGAGCGGCTGATAAGGGCCCAGGAGGCGCCCAGGCGGCCGGCGTGGCACCGCCAGAAATCTGCCGGGGTATCGGGGCGGCCAAGAACATTAACGGCGTCCGGGGCCGGAGGTGGCTGGGGACCTGGGCAGAAAGATAATGGTAATGGATGGAATCAAAGTCACAGCACAGCCTGTTTTCTTGGCAATTAATCCCCCCCCTGCCCCCCCAACTTCTACCCCCTGGCATTCCCCGAGCCCAGGGTGCCCGGGAGCCGCCTGCGCGCTTCTGGTAACCAGCACATGTCCTCCTGGCTCGGGGGGTGGGAGCGGGGAGATGCGCGCACAGACGCGGTGAGAGACAGGTTCTCAGAATCTCTCACAAACAAACAAGTTGCCGACAGAAAACCCCACTGAAAAGTTAAGGTTGTGTCACTCCGGGGGCGCATCTGATCTCGCTCGGAAGGGAAGGGGGAATCGATGTCTTTGTAAGCGTGTGGGGTGCTGTGTCGCCTGGCCGGGCAGGACAATGTGAGCCGGGCAGTCCCCCTGCACACACGGGCGCGTGCACACACACACACACGCACATGTACACGCACATGCACATGTGTGCGCACGCCTCCCACAGGCGGCTGCCAGCGAGCTGCGGCGATAATGGGGCCGAGGTGTGCGCCTCTCCCGCGTGTGCCCCTCCACCTTTTGTCCCTTGACAAGTGGCCCTTCTCCACAATGGCCCGGCCAGCCCGCTGCCCGCTCCCGCCGCCCGCCCGCTCCGTGGGTGAGGCCTTTTGTTGTGCACACGCTGGGACACACCTGCTCACCGAGACCCGCGTACACGCACAACGGCAGCCTGGGCCCTCCTGCCACTGCGCGCCCGGCTCGCTGGTTCCTAAGTGGGTCCCCGTGTGCCCCAGGGGCCCCCCGAGTTGGCAGGGTCTTCAGGAAATAAAACACGCCCCCACCAAATCTTTTAAAATGAAAATCAGCGCGTAGTGAAACGGTGCCTGGTGGTCCCGTGTGCGAAGCCCAGGCCTCCACGTAGCTGGAACTCTTACAGGGAAGCAGGGGGAGGAGCCCAGCCTTCCAGGTGGTTCCACCTGGCACTGGGCTTGGCACAGACACCAGGATCCTACTGGGGAGGCCATTCCCATTAGAGGAGCCCTCCCTCCTCTGGGAACGTGAGGCCCTAAGCCCGGGGACATTTGCTCCCCGTCTGTGGCGAGGTGACATGGGCTCTGTCCCGGGAGCCAGGCGACAGACAGAGGGAGGCAGTGGGCAGGTCTGCGAGGCACCTGATCTTACTCTGACCCCTGGTGGGCCCACCCCATCCTGCCTTAGTGAGCTGCTGGCAGCAGGTCCTGAGGGGGTCAGAGGGGCCTCCCCAGCAGCCGGCTCCCCAGGCCTGCATTCCTCCATCAGCCCCCCCCCCCCAGTGTCTCCTCCGCGGGGTGGGAGGAAGGAGGCGGGACAGGAGCCCCCTGGTGACTTCTGAGCATCAAAGCCCGGGCAGCAGGCCGGCCTGGGCTCCGCGGGCCAGCAGCTGTTCGGAGGCCTGGAGAGGAGGAAGGGGCTGGTCCTTTGTCCCTGCAAGGAGGCCTCCCAGGCCCAGGCCCGCCTGGCCGGGGGCCGCCTTAACCTTCCACCCTGGGGGGAAGGGGCTTGCCTGAGGTCAGGCACATAATGAGGCCAGGTCCCGGCTGCCCCCTGCCTGGGCTCCGGCAACAAAGGCGCAGTCAGGCTGCACAATGAGGGGGAGGCGGGGAGGGGGCGGCTAGGTGCCTCTGGGCCCAGGGCTTCCTCCCAGCCCGCCCCATGCCGGGCACTTCAAAGGGGCCGCAGGGGCCGCGGGAGAGGCCAGCCCTGCAGGGCGCCGGGGTCTCCTGCCCCCAGAGCTGCCCCCGGAGGTGGAAAAACACCTTGAGAACTCAGATGGAGTCAGGGGTTTGGAATCTGGCGCCACGGGGAGCTCTTGGTAGGGGGGCCTCTCGGGCAGCCTTGCCTCACGCTCTTTGTCTGGAGCCAGAGCTCATTAGGGGCCAGTTCTTTACATCAGAGCCTTTCACATCATCATCAACAACAACAAGGACGACACCACAGTCCCTGGTAGGAGGACGCACGTCACCGAATTCAGAGCCTGTGCTAACCCCGTCACAGTGACATTCCGGCGGGTGGGAGGGGGAGCAGGTACCAGCGCCCCTGCCTTCAGGTGGGGGGCGGGCAAAGGGAAAGAGCAGATGGGCGGACTCGGGGCTCAGCGCTGGACTCTTTTCCTGATCCCTCAGAGTTCCCACGGCGCTGCTGAGAGCCGGGCAGGGGGACCCATGTCACACACGACCCACTGGGGCTCCCAGGAGGGAAACCAACCTGCCCGAGACCACAGGGCTCCGTCGCTGCAGACCCCGCGGCTCCTGTTCATGTGCTGCCTCAGTTTTCCCCTCTGCAGAATGGGGCTGACAGTAGTACCTCCCGCAGGGAGTGCTGGGAGGATGTGCTGAGGTCCTGGGCACCCAGGGCTCCGAGTGGGCACCAAGGGCTCCGAGTGGGCACCCAGGGCCCCGAGTGGGCACCAAGGGCTCCGAGTGGACACCAAGGGCTCCGAGTGGGTGCCCAGGGCTCCGAATGGGTGCCCAGGACTCCGAGTGGACGCCGAGGGCTCCGAGTGGACGCTGAGGGCTTTGAGTGGACGCCGAGGGCTCCGAGTGGACGCCGAGGGCTCCGAGTGGGCGCCCAGGGCTCCGAGTGGACGCCAAGGGCTCCGAGTGGGTGCCAAGGGCTCCGAGTGGACGCCAAGGGCTCCGAGTGGGCGCCAAGGGCTCCGAGTGGGCGCCCAGGACTCCGAGTGGGCGCCCAGGACTCCGAGTGGACCCAGTAAGTGCTCAGGAGGCAGGAGGTGCCCTTGTTGAAGGTGTCGGATCTGGGCTCAGAGCTGGTGGTCTTTTTACTTTTCCACCTCAGAAGATAAGGCTCTAAGGCTGGGGGACCAAGAGTGGAGCCCAGGGTGGGGGAGGGACGGTGTGGGCCGCAGGGCGAGTGGCTGTGGTCCCGGGAGCCAGAGGTGCCTCTGAAGCCATCCTTTCCTGTTGGCAGATTCTGTATTTTGTCAGCTTTTGCTTAATTGCAGAGCCTCATTTTTTTTAATTTAAAAAAACACGATTTTGTTGATTTCCAGAGAGAGGGAAAGGGAGAGGGAGAGGGACAGAAACATCGATGCGAGAGAAACATTGAGCCGCTGCCTTCTGCACGCTGCCTGCTGGGGATGGAGCCCCAAACCCAGGCTTATGCCCTGACAGGGAATCGAACCGGTGACCTCAGGGTACACGGGTCGACGCTCAGTCCACTGAGCCACACCGGCTGGGCCAGCCTCGTTTCTACCCATAATTCGGGACCATGTTTTGTATCTTGGAAATGCTGAGGATTTTCCTAGGCCCTCCCAGCACGACCCCAAGAAGCTGCGAGGAGTCGCAACATATAACTGGCCGTCCAGTCCCTCCCCCCTTGCTGTGGCCCAGGGGGGCCTGCCCTGGCCAGTGCACCAGGAGAGTCCCTCCCCTCGGGGGCCAGCCTGGGTCTCGTGCGTGGGGGGCCCTTTGCGGGAGGGGACGGTGTAGGGCACTCAGCCTCCGTGGTCCGCGGGGTGGAAGGAGGTGGGAGGCGAGGGCCTCTGGGCGCCTGGGCCGCGCAGCTCGCCGCCCTGCTGGCGAGGTGCAGAGCTGTGTGTGGGCACCATGTGGGCAAAGCAGCGCTTTGGGGAGTGGCTGGAAGTGGAACTCGGGGTGCAGTTAGGCGTTTGACAGATCAGATCCTCGTGCACGTGGCCTTGCCGTTAGGATCCAGCGGGCCCTCTCCCCGGTCACCCGGCAGGACGAGGCGCGGGCTCCGGTGCGGGCTGTCCCTCTGTCGCTCATCACATATATTTCCGAAGCCTGTCTCTGCCGGGCCCGGTGCTGGGCCCATGGCGGCACCGAGATGAGCAAGAACAGTGGGTGTCCACTCTTAGCACCACCCTGCGGGCCCCGCTCAGGCACCCCATCTTCTAACCCCCTCCGCATCCCTGTGGGATGTGTACTTTGGGGGTCCCTTGTTTTTATCGACTGAGACCCCAGGGCCCAGAGATGTCCAGTAACTTGCTGCCGGTCGTCCAGCCGGGACGTGGCGGGGCCTGGGCCCGTTTGATCACAGCGGCTAAGTTCTCAGGCACGGGTTGGTCCTGTTCACGGAGCGAGGGTCTGCCCGGCGTCTTCCCGCTGGGAGAGGCCCGAGCGCGGCGGGCTTTCTTCCTACAAGTTAGGCACCTCCGATGGCGGGCTTGCCAGGGGGGCGAGGGCTTGGGCGGACAGGCGCACGTCTCTGTATAAGCTCTTCCTGCAGGGAGGGCAGGAGGAGGCTCACGGTCATAATAAACGATGCAATCACGAATAAGCGATGAGGCAAGAATACACCGGTTCCTCTTGCCCACCGCTGTGAGCTCCTTCCGCCCACCCCTGTACCGTGTATCGCCCCTACGTCTATCTTGGAGGCTGTGTTCAGTCCTCTCTGAAGGACCCCCCCCTCCCTCGGTCGGGCCGGATCCTTCCCACGAAGGAAGGGCCCCCACAGACCCCTCCTGGTGACCGGAGGTCCAGAGCCAACAGCTCCGGCGGCTTCCGAGAAGGGAGGAATCGATGACCCCGATCAGGTGCCCGCGCCTCCGGCTGGAGCCGATGCTCCGGGGGCGTCGCCCCTCCTGTCTCCACAGGCTCCCCAGGGCCCTGCCTGAGAGTGGAGGCGGCTCACAGGAGTTCATTACGGGCGTCTGCAGACCTGCCGGCCCACGCTGCGCCTCCTCCCACCCCCACTGCGCTCCCCCAGCCCGCCTTCTCCAGCCCGGGGTGCTCCTGCGGCCTCAGCCAGCGGTTCTGCGGGGCCATCGCCCGGCCTGGGCTCGGCCACGCAATTCAGTCCTGGGCGGCGGGCAGCCTGGGGGGACGCGCCCCTTGGTTTTCTGTTCCCGCCTTTGGAAGCTGGTGGCTGACGTGCCCTGACCGCCGGGAGGAAGGGACAGAGGCACGCTTTGGGGGCCCCCTTGTTTTGCAGTCTGACCCATTCTTTCTCACTGGGAGTGCCTTGGGGTGGCGCAAGGCAGGACGGAGTAGGGATGGGTGTGAGGCTTCTGACAGGCACGGCCTCGAGTTCTGTTTGGGGCACGAATAACTCTTTGCTTAACGGGGCAGCACCTCATGCCGCCTCCTCCAGGCTGTCTCTGGCCTGCACCCTTTCAGCGAAGGTGTTCGTTATTTTCATTGCTGCCCTGAAGGCTGGAAAGAAGAAAGTCTTTTCACGTGACCGAGGCTTCTGCTCCGCCCCCACCACCTGTGGGTTTGCAGTTTCCTCTCTCAGGGAGTGTCTCGTCCACCACGAGGCCACACGCATACACGCCCTTGCTTGCGCCTGTGCTCGAAGGTGCGCCTGCTTTGTTCAAGTCCTTCGCCGTTTTCAATGCGCCGGTGTCCCGCCCTGGCCTGGCCTCCTCGCCCTTCACGCAGGAAACACGTGGGGCCTCATGGCCGGGAAGACCCCAGCCTCACGCCCCCTCCGGGAGGCGCCGCCTGCCAGGGAGGCCTCTTCCCACGGGGGCTCCCTCGGGGGTTCGGGGTGTGGGGGGGGGCATGCACCTGGCCTCTCGGGCCCACAGCTCCGTGGACTTCCCCCCACCGAGCGAGAGGGCGGCTCCCGCGTGGCTTTTCTGTCTAAACGACCTCGCTGGCCCGTCCCCTCGATCCAGAGGCCGGGCCGGGCCGGAGTCAGTCCTGTGGAATGCATTGCAGAGTCCGCGCTGCAATATTAGCTCCGACGGTCCGCGGTGGAGGGAACGGGGAGTTGGCGTTTGAAGTTTAATCCAGCGTCTGCTTAAGCCGGGTCCCTGGGCAATGCTTTTTTCCGCCGCTGAGCTCAAACAGCCGGTGCTCAGGTTTGATCCGCTGCCCACGGAGCCCTGCCCGGTGTGAATTTGAAGTTTCCCCCCCTCTCGACCAGGAAGACTTGCACACACACACAAATC
Organism: Myotis lucifugus; assembly: GCF_000147115.1. NCBI lineage: Eukaryota > Metazoa > Chordata > Mammalia > Chiroptera > Vespertilionidae > Myotis > Myotis lucifugus. The sequence goes on from NW_005872010.1 coordinate 7,142, forward strand.
GCTGTGCTCTGCGGCTCCACGGCCACGGCGGGTCCCCAGCTGCCTCGGGGAGTCCCTCTGGCTGCGGGGGGGACTGGGGCCCCTCCAACTCCCGGGCCCTCGAGGGGATCCCGGGTCCCTTCTCCGGGGTCTCCGGGGAGCCCCTTTGAGCTCTCTCTGCCGGGGGACGGCGAGCGCTGGGGAGCCTGGGAGTCCTGTCTGGCGTGTGGGGTGCCGAGGAAAAGGAGGGAAAAAAGGGAGGAAAATGAAAGGCGTGAGTTTGTCGGGAACTGGCGTCGGCGGTGGACACAGGCGCCGCGGCGGGACGGAGCCCGGCGGCCTTCAAAACTCTCCTCTCCCCTCGAGCCGCGGGCCTGAGGCTGCGGGCAGTAATTAAAGGCCCCCCGGCCGCTCCCTTTCTGCGCCCGGGCCTTTGATCGGCTCCTGTCGGCGGAGGTTTCCATTGTCCCCGCCTGTCCCTCATTCCCGTTTGATGGCAGACGTGATGATCTTTGATTCCCGAGTTGGAGGTGGGCAGGGGAGTGGGGCCGGCCTTACATAATGCGGCCCTCACATCTTATTTTTAAACGCGGGCATAATCAGGGCCTGGTGGAGGCCGG
>NW_005872010.1:8690-30684 GCF_000147115.1 Myotis lucifugus
CACCCAGGTGGTTATTAACTTGTTAGGTCTTCTAAGGGTTGTATTGAAACGGGATTTCAGAGAGAGCCAAATGAGCAGTTCTACCTTTCAGTCAATCACTAATAGCGATTTTCTAATTGCAGAAGAAAACATCAGCGATAGACACTTGTACATGAGAGCGGCAGGAGCCGGCTGCGACGGCCCAGAGCAGACTGGGGAGGCCGGTGGCCGAGGGGGACCAGCCCCGAGGTGGCCGCAGGGCACCTGGCAGGGCGCTGGGCTGGGCTGGGCTGGGAGGGCTCTGCGGGTGGTGTCTGAGCCACGTGTGGCCTCCACCGAGTGCTGGGTGTCCCTGAGGGCGTGGGCCCACCCGGGGGGACGGTGATCATAGGGAACGTCCTGTGCTCTTCGCCCCGGGGGGTCGTGGTCTGGCCGCCTCCGGAGCCCGCGGTGCCTACGACTGCCCGGCGTGGCCGTGTGGGGTCCCGCATGAGGCGTGGAGGAAGCACTCGGCGTCACGCCTGCCCACTGGGCTTTCACGGGCCTCTCTGCCTCAGTTTCCCCGGCCCCGGGCCCCCGAGGGCACTGTTCTCGGGGTGCCTGTGGCAGAGGGAGACAGCTCTGAATTTGGTGGAACTTGGCCCGTGGTCCCCTGGGCATCGTTTACCTTTCTGAAGGTACGGGTGGCTGTCACCCCCTCTGATACGCCCAGGTCTGGGGTTCTAAAGGAGGAGCATGCTCTCCACTTTCCTGGTGTGGTTTCCTGGCCCTTGTCAGTCCCTGCGTGACAGGGACGCTCCGTGAGGGCCACCTGGGCTGCAGCCACTCCGCAGGTCCCTGCCTGGCGCCCAGGGGAGCTCAGTGGCTACTGCTTTTCTTTCTTTCCCTTTTTAAATTAAATTGTATTTACTTTTTTGTTCATCCTCACCTGAGGATATTTTCCCATTGATTTTTAGGGAGAGTGGAAGGGAGGAGGAGAGACAGAGAGAGCGTAAGATCGCTGTGAAAGAGACGCAGCGATTGGCTGGGGACCAAGCCTGCGGCTGAGGCACGTGCCCTTGACTGGAATTGAACCTGGGACCCTTAGGTCCACAGGCCAGTGCTCTATCCACTGAGCCACACCAGCTAGGGCCTCTGGGTACCGTTGAGTGAAGGGTCAGATGGCAAGGTTAGTGGCAGGCGCCAGGCCCCCGTCTGCTCCTGTCTGCAGGATTAAGAGGGTGAAGGTTACAGATGGATGGTCAGGGCATTGCCCCAGCCCCCACACTGCCACTGTGCGATCCAGAGAGGGGGCCCCCCCTAATCAGGGTCACCGGTGGGTGGACAGGCTGCTGGGCCCACTCGGCCCTGAGGCTCCCGTGCCTGACGCAGGCGGCTGGGCAGGAGGGGTGCTCAGAGTGGGGTGGGTCACCCCCTCCATGGCCGCTCTGTTGAAGTCCTGACCCCTCCTCAGAGCTACCAACACAGGGTGCAGAGGCAATGGTTGTTGTCACAACATAAAAACTGCTGTTGGTAGAGTGCTTCGGACCTGCCGCATCCCACTTCATCATCCAGGAGCCCTGGGAGGGAGTACGGGACCATCATCCCATTTCACAGATGGGGAAACTGAGGCTCCGAGCAGGTCTCATTGGCCCAAGGTCACACAGCCAGGAAGTTGTGGGAATGGCGGGTGGATCCGGCCGTCCTCCCTCCTGAGTTCATGTTCTCCTTGAGTGACCCATCCGCCCAGCCCCCCGGAGCCTGCTGCTCACTCCATGACATCCCATCTGCCGGAGGCTCTGTTCTGGCCCGAGGCGGTGCCCCCTGGACCCCAGGCTGGGCTGTTGCTGCAGGGCGAGGGGAGGGGACTTCTCAGGCCCCCTCGGTGCTGCAGACCCTGGCTTTGCAAGTGTGGCCTGGGAGGGTCTGGCAGCCTTAGGCGCTTCCCCGCGGCTGGGCCTTCTGTGCCCAGGATGAGCCCCCCACATCCCCCTTTCCCTGAGCAGGGGGGCTGGGCTTTGCTTGGCCAGGCAGGGAGCTCAAAGCAAGTCCCGGCTCTCTATTCCCTCCTGGCTCGTTTCTCCAGTGGCTGAGAGGGCCTCGGATTCGGGTGGGCAATGGGGGTGAGAGGAAGGGGGCAGGCAGGCACATGGAACAGCCTGGGGGGTGGGGAGAGGAGAGGAAATGGATGCAGAGGCTGCAGACAGGACTGAGGGCAGAGCTGTTCCTAAGAGAGAGCCGGGGGGAGGGGCAGGGAGGAAGGAGGAGGGAGGCTTGGGCAGGGATGCAGGGGGCTCTGTGTGAGGCACAGAGCACATTCTGATGTTGGGAGCCTGAGTTAGGACCCCGCAGCCTCCAGGAACCTGGGGCAGGCGCCTGGCGGTGGTGGCAGAGGCCGGCTGGGCGGTTGGGCGTGCCGTGGGCTCCCCTCCCTGGCAGACGGGCCGGAGCAGCACTTTGAAGTCCCTGACATTTGTGGGAAGCCCTCCGTCTGAGGTCCCCTTCGCCTCTGCTGTGCTGTGCCCGCCGGCCCGCGTGCAGGGCCGCGGCTTGTAAACCTGCCCGTTCGCTCTGTGGAGTCTTTTGCGACGTGAGCCATCTCCTCCGGGCTCCGCGGGGCCGGGTTCCCCCCCTGAGTGTCCAAGCTCCCCCCCTCCCCCCAGAACATGGCTGTGGGTGGCGCCCACCAGCAAGGTGGTCCTGGTGGGCCTGGAGGGGGCAAGCTGCCCGCTGTTGGATCACCTGCAGCCACCTGCCTGTGAGGCCTGGGTGCCCATCGTAGGCCCGGGGTGCCAGGGAGCCAGGGCACCGCCAGACACGCCTGCCTCCCGGGGGGATTGCTGGCCATCTCCTGGCCTCCATGGCTGGAGCCCTCTCTTTTGGGCTCGTGGTGGCAATGGGTGTCCAGACCTGGGCAGGGGAGTTTCCGGTCACATGCACAGGTGCACTCACAGGTGCACACCCACGTGTGCATGTGCGTGTGTGTGCATGTGCGTGTGTGTGCGCGATCCCACTTAGTGCCTGGCGGGGCGCCACGGGACCCCCATTCCCCTCCCACCTGTACTTCCTGTTCCCTGGGAACTCAGTCTGGTCCGCGGGCCCAGTGAGCATACGACCTTGAACTTGGGCCAGAGCTGACCTTGAACTTGGGCCAGAGCTGTGCTGTTCCCTTTTGCTCAGTGCACCCATTCATTCATTCACTCACTCACTCACTCACTCACTCACTCACTCATGCCCTGGTGCCGCAGCGTTCATTACTAACCTGGCTGATGCTCTGAGCTGGAGGGCGAAGGCGCTGGAGAAGGCTTCCTGGAGGCGGGAGCACTGTGCCGTGTGTGCATATGCGTGTCATGCACTGACACACACGGACATGTGTGCACACGCCTGTGCCGCATGCACACGCGTGTGCACATTAGGTCATACGAGCAAAGCCTCGGTGCCAGGAACAGGCACTTTGGAAACCCTGCCCCGGTGGGTCCCTGGCTGGAGGAGAGAGGCCGCCGGTGGGCAGAGCAGGCTTTGCAGCTTGGCTTCGCGCGCGTGTGTGCACTTGGGTGTGTTTTAATTAACTAGAACATTTGCCTGGAAATGAGCAGCGGCGGCAGCCGGCGCAGAGGCAGCTGGAGGGGGCGGGGCTGTGGCCGCCGTGGTGGCAGGGGCTGTGGCAGCCGGCGCTAGTTTCCCCGGGCCCGTCCTGGCCGAGGGCGCCAGGGAGCGGTGGGGTGGCAGGCCGCCCCTGGTGCTGGTCACTGGCCCAGCAGGACGGGGATTCGGGGAGTGGCTGGGCTCTTGAGCACAGCGGTCGCCACCCTTTCGGACCTCATGGACCACCAGGGGCCCGCAGACCATTGGTTGGCAGCCGCTGCTCGAGAATTCCCCAGACCCCTCCTCACCTGATCCTAGGGGGCCGGGGTCATGGTTCCAGCACGCGGGTGGGGACCTGCAGCTCCAGACGTGCAGGCATGGGCTTTGCAGCCCTGAACCATCCGGGACGGACCGGCCCTGCTCTCTCTGTGCCCAAACCCAGCGCCTGGCACATAGTGGGGCTCTGTATTTGTGGGTCGCATGGATGACTCAACAGGTAGAGCAGCACCAGGCGCAGAGAGGTTAAGTGAGGGCCCCAGGGTCACACAGCAGGTGGGTGGACCAGCTGGGCGTTTTGACGTTGTCTCCGGAGCTCTCTCCACGACCCCGTGCTGCTGGCGGGAGGAGATGCCTGGGGCAGGTGAATCCACCGCAGGTGTGGGCGCCTCGCTCCCCGTCTTGAACGCTTCCTCCAGCTGTCTGTCCACTGCCTGTCCGTCTGCATGTGGCTTCTTGGGGGGTAGAGTTTTCTCCCACGTGGGGGGGGGGGAAAGCGTGGTGAGGACGGGAGGGGAAGGGCTGGGTCGTCCCTAAGACGCAGGAGCCACCAGGAGTGCAGAGCTGGGAGTTATAGGAGTGACTCTCAGCTCACACGGCACACTCCCCCACCCCCTCCCCAGCCATCCGGTGTTCCAGGGCCTCAGAGCATCACCGGGCTACAGTCCACCCCTTGGCTCCCAGAGCGGCTTGCAGGGCCTTCGTCACCGGGCCTCCGGCTTTTGCTTTCTCTCTGTCCCATCCCACGCCAGGGCCCTGCCGGTTATGTTGCTGAAATACAGCTTCGTTCACGTCTCCCTCGTGTCCAGGGCTCCGGGGCGTGGGCTCTGGGGCGTGGGCTCCGGGGTCAGATGTAGGCTTGCCCCTTCCCGTCTGTGATTCCGCCGAGGCTGTCACCTCTCGGAGCCCCGCTCTGCTCACCTGTACAGCGGGACAGCGCACGGCACACCTCCAGCCGAGAGTCCTCACACCTGGCCAGGCTCCTGGCCCTGCAGAGGCGTAACCGGCCGCCGCTCACCCGTGAGCACTGCGTCCCAGCACACGCACACCCGAGCTCCTGGCACGCGGAGAGCAAACCCATGGGAGGAAAAGCAGAGTTCGTCTCGTCTTGTCTCGTCCCGTCTCTCCCTCCTCCTGGCACCTGTCCCGGGCGATGGCAGGGATCACAGGCGCTGTTTACAGCGGCCTCTGTCTCTTCCTGAGCACACAGCCGATCCCATGGGTTAGAGGCTGCAGGGCAGCACGCCCGTCACACCTGCATTCACTGTTACCTACCCATCATGCACCTGGTCTCTATCTATCTTCATCTGTATCTGCCATCCATACCTATCATCACCTATCATATCTACCTACCTGTCATCTACATCTATCATCTATCTCATCTGTGTCTATCATCTATATCTATCATCTACCATCTATATTTATCATTTATCACCATCTACCTGTCATCTATATCATTTATATTTATCTATCATCTATCTGTCATCTATGTCTATCATGCCTATCTATCATCTATTTGTAATCTCTATATATTTATCATCCATATCTATCTATCTATCCACTTATCTATAATCTATCTATCTGTCTATCTATCTATCTATCGATCTATCTATCTATCTATAATCTATCTATCTATAATCTATTTATCTATCTATCTACCTATCTATAATTTATCTATCTATAATCTATCTATCTATAATCTATCTATCTACCTATCTATAATCTATCTATCTATCTAATCTAACTATAATCTATCTATCTATAATATATTTATCTATCTATCTATCTATCTATCTATAATCTATCTATCTATAATCTATCTATCTATATCTATCTATCTATAATCTATCTGTCTTCTATATCTATGGTCTTTGTCTACCATCGATCTCTCTCTATCCACTTGCCTTGACCTTCGCTGTGTCCTCGGCCCAGGATGCTCTCTCCACCCACCTCTGGCCTTTGGTTTGTTCCCACATCTAAGACCCAGCACAGGCCTGTCCGCCGTGGTGCGGCCCCGACCAGCCGGCCAGCACTGAGCTCTCGGGCCTTCAGGGACCCTTCTGTGGCCCCACCTCGGCCTGCCCTGCCTGGTCCGTGTTCCTCGGCCCCCGCTCGGGAGTAAACGCCTGAGGGCCGGCCCCGGTTCCTTCTCAGGCACACGCAGCGCCCGGACGTGCTGAGCCCTGGTCAGTGCTCGTGGAGCGGATGGCTGGTTGGGGCCTGGAAGCCAGGCAGGAAGAAGGGTTTTGCATGTATGCATGTGTGTGGAAGCATGTGCATGCGCGGATAAAATTATATGCATGCATGTGGTGGTGTGCCTGCACACATGTGTGTGGAAGTGTGTGAATACACGCACGTGTGCGGAAGCATTTGCACGCATGCATGTGTACAGAGTGTGTTCATGTGCACACCGGCGCCTATGTGTGTGTGCACGCTTGTGCGTGTGGGCTTACCGGCTGATGCTCCTGGTAATGGGGTTTCTGAAGGCAGGCGCCTGCTTTGGTCTTTAATTGGAGGTCGGAGCAGGGAAGATGGGCCAGTGCTGCCGCGGACTCCCCGTAACCAGCGCCGGCCGTCGGTGGCCTCGGTTTGGCTGGAGGCTGCCGCGCGCTGGTCGGGGTGGCTCGCTGCCCGCAAGGTTATCGCGTGATGATTCGCTGACGAGGCTTCGGGACTGTGCCAGGCACAGCCTTCCCCGCAGCTGGGAAAACGGCCGAGGAAGGGAAGGTGGGGAGGACCAGGGTGCCCCTGATGGGCCGTGGGGTCCCGCATTTGGAAGAGATGGGTCCCTGCCCTCGGGTCCGACCGGAAACCTGGCCTGTCTGATGGGACTCCCCGTGCCTGTCTCCTTGTGGAGCATATGTGTTGTGGGTAACATGATCCGTGCAGACTGTCAGGTGGGGAGTCATTACCTGGGCACCAGGCCGGGCGGGGGCGTCACCTGCTGTGGAAACCTGCCCCAGGCTTCTGGGCTCCAGCAGGGCCAGGCAGGTGTGGGGCTGCCACCAGGGTCTGTGCAGCCTCCAGGCAGGGCGCCTCCTGGTGGGGGTTGGCATGAATACCACCCCCGTGGACACTCTGGGGACATGGGAAGATGCTCAGGTTTTTAAAAAAATGTATCTTTATTGTTGAAAGTATTACAGATGTCCCCCTTCCCCCTCCTTAACCCTACTCCTGCCCCCTCGCCAGGCCTTCCCTGCACTATTGTCTGTCCATGGGCTATGCATGTATGCATCTAAGTTCTTTGGTTAATTTCTACCCCCACCCCCACCCCCACCCCTCACCTTCCCTCTGACATACATCAGTCCGTTGCATGCTTCAGTGTCTCTGGGTCTATTTTGTTCATCAGTTCATTTTGTTCATTAGACTCCACATATGAGTGCGATCATGTGATACGTGTCCTTCTCTGACTGGCGTTTTGGGTTTAGCACAATACTCTCCAGGCCCCCCCACGCTGTCTCAAAGGGTAGGGGACCCTTCTTTTTCACAGCTGCATAGTGTTCATGGTGTAAATGATGCTCCAGTTTTTCTCAGGAAGCTTTCAACAGGAAGTTCACGGCCTTGGTCAACTCTATGGCACCCTGGCATGGAGCCTGCAGACCCTTAGGCCAGACAGCCACGGGCCCCCAGCCCTGCTGTGTGACGACAGGGTGATGACTGCTTGCCTCTCGGTGCCTCGCTTTCCGCTTCTGGAAAGCAGGGATGGCGACCAGCCCACCCCCTGGGGTCAAAGAGACACTGCGAGTCCATAATCCTGGCTCACAGTTCCGAATTCTAGAAAGCCTGCAACCTGGATTTTTTTAGTTATTCCTGTAACTCACTTGGCTGGGCGGATGCGAAGCTACTTCGAGTCTTTATTTAATTCACGTTGGTGACTACCTTTTGCTGTGGAAATACCCATATGTTTGATTGCTTCTGAGGGGTTCCCAGCACTCAGGAGAGGCACAGCGTAACCTCCCCGAAACTGCACAGTTGAATTCTGGGACCCGTCTGGCTCCGGGAGTTTTGGGGGCGGGGCAGTGCGGACCTGCACTGGCCCAGGGTGGGGGCTGGGGGAGCTCACCGGAGCGTCCTGCCACCAGCCACCGAGCGGCAGTGCGTGGCCTCGGCCTTTCCCGTCCGCTGTCACCACGCAGGCTGGGCCTCCGCTGGCCCGTGGTCCGTCGGGCCCGGTGTGTGCACGGTGCGCCCGCACATGCCTGCTGGTGCCGGTCCTCCGGGCGGGTTGTCCTGGGACACGGAGGAAGGGCCAATGGCTGCCGCGGCCACAGGATCGATGCCTTCGGTTTGTCTTGTGGCAGAGGGGGCTGCTGCCAGGCCACAGCTCCTCGTGGGGGCAGGGCCATGAGAGACTAGACCCCTCCCTCCCTGTCCCTCCCCCCGCCCCCCGGGGGGCTGTCATCCTCCTACGGATGGATGAGCCCCCTGCACGCGGACACCACCTCTCCCGGGCCCCCTGGGCGGCCGGGCACCGCTAATGAGGGCCGCCCCGCCTTCCTGGTCGTGGGGATCCCGTCGGCCCTGACACCAGCTTCCAAAGGGACTGCAGGGAGCCGAGCCGCGTTGCCTGCGAAGGAAGGCAATTAGGGGGACGGGAGTGAGCCTCCCTTTCTTTGTGTGCGTGGTGTCCCCCCGAGAGGACGTTTCTGTGGAGACGCTTGCCCCCCGTGTTTCTGGTCTGACTCCCCACAGGAGCAGAGCATCTCTCTGGGCCGTGCTTCTGCCCACGTGCTCTAGGTACCAATCCATGCACACCCCAGCAGGCGCACGTGTGCGCACACACACACAGGCACACACACACAGGCACACGTGCACACACACACATGCACATGCGCACACAATCGCACACACTCACACACACCGTGCTTTCGGAGCCTCGCCTCAAGCCAGCGTTCCCAGCGAGCTGCGCGCTCTCTCCTGTTTGGGCTGTAAAACTCTGCAATTAAGAAAATCCCCTTTTCTGATGAATCAGAGCCGACGCTGGCTCAGAACGAGGCGGCACGCGGTTCCACTTGGCTTTCAGAGTTTTGGGGGCCGTGGGAGCTGGAGCCCTTGGGGAAACTGAGTCTCGGAGAGGGGGTCCTTGTAAGAGGTGGCAAGGGACAGAGTGCAGGGGCAGTGGTGGGGTGGGAGCCTGGGGGGGTCTGCCGGGGCAGCCATCCTGCTGGTTTGAAGGAGGGGGCACCTGTGTCCTGTCCATCGCGGCGATGGCCCGGGCCTCTAGGGAGCCGTGTGGGGAACGGGCAGATTTGAGACTGTTCTTTGCTCCCTTCCCCATGGCCTGTGCGGACGAAGGACTCCCAGTTGTGGGTTGGGGCACGCGCGGAACTGAACACTTCCCAGACATCATCCCCTTTGGCCCTCGAGTCGGGGAGGGAGGCGCCTCGCTCATTGTTACGGGCTTCACTTAATACTTGAGGGTTGTGGCTCAGAGAGGGGCGGTCACTTCCCCCAGGTCACACAGCGTGTGTGTGGCAGAGCCAGGATTCAACCTAAGTCCATCCACTTGACCTCCACTGCCCACGCCTCTCTTCCTCCTTGGGGGTCGGGTGCTTTTTGGGGGGCAGAGCTGAGGGGGGGGCTGCAGGATGTGGGATCTGCAAGCACTGGGGAGTTAGCAAAGGAGCTGAGTGCCCGGGCCCCACTGCCCTTACCCAGGCTGCCTCAGGTGGCTCTGGGTCTTGGCTGACCTCCAGGAAGCCGTGTGTGTGTGTGTGTGTGTGTGTGTGTGTGTGTTCAGCTTGGGCCCTGCCAATCAAATGGAGAATGGAACTGGTCACAGCCACCACCAGCCCAGTGGGACCTGCTGGATGGACCCCGTGTCCAGGCCCCTTTTCTGGACACTCCCTGGGGGTCCCGATGAGCTGCCCATGTGATAGCCCCCAGGCGGGTCTGCCTGTGGGAGGGCAGGGCGGGGGTAGGAGTGCCAACCTGAGAGGACTCAAGACTTGCAGACTCAGCTCCCATTGGGAGTTGTGGTACCTTGAGCCCCCCGCCCCCCACTTCTGGGCCTCAGTTTCCAAGTCTGTGAAATGGGCAAAGGCCCTTGCCGGCCCCCGCCCTCCGCATGGGGGCGTTGAGGCCCTGGTGAGCCTCTGTGTGCGGGAAGCTGCCCTCCTGGGTCGGAGTCGGGTGGCCTGAGGCTCTTGCTGTCCCAGGGGCAGCCACAGCCCCTGCCCGATAGTCTGTCCTCCCCCGCACGTCCCCCCCCCCCCCCGCCGGGGGCCTTGAGCCAAGCAGACTCCTTTGAAAGAGCCTCTGCCCCTTGTCCCGCGACACCAGTCCGAGCTCTTCAGCTCTCTGAGCCTCAGTTTCCCTTTCTGTGACTTGGGGAATAACCACTCCCCGATCCAGGGCACTGCTGTGGAAACGGAATGGAGACAGCGTTTGGAAATGCTGTCGGACTCGGGGTGGGATGCCTTCCTTCCGGGGGTTCCCATCAGCCCCTTGGTTACTCCCTACAACGTTGTCTCTTTGACTTGCTCTTTGGATCCCCCTTCCTCACTCTGGGGATGAGGGTCTGGTAAGCAAAATTTAAATATATATATATATCTTTATTGACTTCAGAGAGGAAGGGAGAGAGAGAGAGATGTACTAGTATTTATAGAAACATCAATGATGAGAGAGAATCACTGGTCGGCTGCCTTCTGCACACCCCACACTGGGGATTGAGCCCGCAACCCAGGCCTGTGCCCTGACCGGGAATCCACCCGTGACCTCCTGATTCAGAGGTCGCTGCACAACCACTGAGCCACACCGGCTGGCCCGGTAAGCAAGGGAGAGCTGTGAAGCCACCAGCTGTTTGGGCTGCACCACTGGCCCTCTGACCATAGCTTGGCGCCTGTGCCCACGTCTTTGCCGGGCAGTTTCCTGGCACGTCTAGTTTACGCGGCACAGCGGTCCCAGGAGGCGAGCAGCTGGTGGCTTCCCAGCTCTCCCTTGCTTACCGGGCCGGCCGGTGTGGCTCAGTGGTTGAGTAGCGACCTACGAACCGGGAGGTCCCGGTTGGATTCCCTCCTTTACCATTTTTTGGAGGATGAGGTGAAGCTCAGGGCTCGGGAGTGGCATTGCCAGGGTCTGACCCAGCCCGGCTGCAGGTCGCCGGGCGGCCGCTGCGGGACGGGGAGGTGAACTCAGCGTTGGCAGCGCTGGCAGCGCCGGCAGCCTCCGGCCTCCCCGCCAGGCCCGAGTGGCCCCTGGCCCCTGTCCGCCTGGCATCGTGCACCCCCGCCTTGTTCCCCGTGGCCGCCCGCTCCCCCTCCTCGATGGCCCTAATGACTTAGCCCAGGTGGCGTGTTGCGTGGAGAAACTACTCCAGGGAAATAAGCGTCCTCGCTACCAGCCCGGGCCTCAGGTGTGCACGCGGCGGCCCCCGGGGCCTGGCGAGCGGCGCCTCCCCCGCCTCCAGCTGTTAGATGGAGCCCAGAGCCGTGTGTTGTGTGCCTGTGTGCATGTGCGTAACCCCGTGCGGCTGTGCATGGGTGACTACAGAATTGTGTGTGTGTGTGTGTGTGTGTGTGTGTGTGACCGTGCTGTGTGTCGGTCCGTGTGTCCGTCTCTGTGTGTGTTTCTGTGTGAGGGGGAATCTGGTGGGAAGGGGAAGGGGAGGTGTTAGCCGCATGGGGCATCGGCAGGGGCCCGGGAACGCACGGCGGGGCCTGGAGTCCCCTCCTTGGCTGGCTGGGGTGCTTTGGAGAGCAGTCACACACATGTTTAGATAATCAGAACAAAAGCCAAAAGAACAATGCGGTTCAAAGGGATGACGCCGGGCGGCGGGGGCCCGCCCGGATCTGGGGGCCGCGTCCCGTCTCCCCGGCCTCGCCGTGTTGTGATCGCGCGCGTGGAGCACCCTTTGTTGTAGGAGACGCTGACATTGGCCTGCGTGCTGCTGCTGTGAAGTTCGCTGCGCTCCCGGGCCCACTCGGGACGGCCAGGCCATTAGGAGCTGATTAAATGAGCTAATTTTAATTTGTTCAGTGGTTACAGATGCACAGACCTTTCCGTGCCCTTTTCTTGAGGCTCCGTTTATTTATTAATTTTTTTTTTCTCTCTGAAAAGAAAAAGACCTTCAGGATCCCTCTGCTCTCCCCATCCCCCTTTAAAAATAAACATCGGAAAACATTTCTTTTTTTTTTTTTTCGGAAAACATTTCTAACAAGAAGTGGGGTTGGGAGAGACGGGCCGGCATGTGGGCTTCGCCGCTAGAGGTGGGGGTGCTCCTCGAGTCTGTGAAGTGGGGGCCGCCCAGCCTGGCTGAGCGGGAGGAGCGGAGGTTTGATGGAAATGGTCAAGGACATTGGTCTCCCCTCCAGGCCACTGCACGTGCTGGGGCGGCGCTTCCTCAACTCATTCTCACTCATCCTGCTGGTCTCAGCATAAAGGCCACTTCTTCCAGGAAGCCCTCCCGAACCTCAGCCCAGCCCCACGGGTGTCACCGGTCATAGCAGATATCACAACACACACAACGCCGGTCTCCATCGCGAGGCTGTGAGCCCCCTGGGGCAAGGACCGTGCCTGCCTGGTGCCCCCCCGCCCCCCAGCACCATGGAGCTTAGTGGGCGGTAAGCACATCGCCAACATCTGGCCACTGACTGTGAGGGAATGAAGGGAGGGAGGGAGGAGTGAGGGTGACACCTACACTCCCTGGACTCCTCCGCATTCCAAGCTCTCGGTGTCAGGACCCAGGGGCCCGTGGGTCCTGCGCTGCCAGCCCCGGCCTCGTGTCCCTGGGCCGGGGAGTCGGGAGTCGGGTCTGGGTCTCCAAACATGAACGTGGTGGGAGTGGGGAGGTCGCGTTTGCCCGGTCCGGCGTGACCCTGACCCCAGGCCCAGGAGGCCGCTCAGGCCCAGGGACACGTGGAAATATGCTCGAAAGCGGGCCCTGGAGGAGGTGCTGGCAGTGAGGGTGTCAGAGCACAGGAAGGGGAAAGGGGGCGCTGTGGTCGCCGCCGCCGGGCACCCCCGTCCTGCCCCAGCGGCCTGGTCCCCTCCCTGCTCTTTGGCTTCTCACACCGCCTCTTGCCCTGCTGGGGCACCTTCGAGGGAGTGGGCAGGGGCTGTTTCCCGGAGCTGAGCAGGGGCAGGGCCCGGCCCGGTTCCCAGGCCTGGTTTCCATTTGCCGAGAGCGCCTTCCCGCAGACGGCACCCCACCCACCCCACCCGGGCTCGGAGGGGCTGTCCCCCACCCTGTCCTGGCAGCTCCGGGCTGTCTCCCCGCGTTCCCCCTCCAGCCCCAACCTCAGTGCCGGCCCAGACCCCTCCGTCTGTGCAGGAGCCCCAGAGCCCGCTTCCCGGCACCCCTGGGGCCGGGGGCCCTCAATTGGGTCAACATCTGGCCGAGTGGCCGAGCCTCTGGCCTCCTGCCTCCTCCCCCGCCCCCTCCCCGAGGCGCTCTCTCTCCCCACTCGCTGGCTGCTGCGCCAAGCGCCGCGGCGGGAGCACACGCTCGCTCAGCCCATCCTTCCCAGCTGAGGCCGAGGGTGGGGATGCGTCCCGGGGCTGAGGTCACCGGTGGGGCAGTGGGAAGCGCCTCTCCGGCCCTCGCCTGCCCGCTGCTGGGTGTCGGGGACAAGAGCAGCGACCGGCTTGTCCTGGGGCGCCCCGGGGAGCAGGGGACGAGGTAAGGGGGGCCGGGCTGGGGGGAGAATGAGCAAAACAGGCCGGTGTCTGCACCGGACGCCAGGAGTCCCTTTAGCGGCTCCCCACTCGTCGGGAGGGAGGAGGGGAACCCGGCCCAGAAGGAAGAGGCTCTTCCTGGATCCAGCGGCGGAGGGAAAGGCAGGGCCCAGAGGCGCCGGCCGCCAGGTGTTAGGTCTGTGTCCGGCCCTCCCGTGTGGGGGTGGCGCAGGGCCCCCGGCGAGCACCCCGACTTCTGGGTCTGGCGCTGCATTTGCTTCTCCCTGTCCTGCTCTGTGTGCTCCGCGTGCGGCCTCCTGGCCCCTCTGGCTCCTCGAGGAGGCCTGGCTGTGTCCCTGAGGATGCCCAGGTGCCCTCGGGGCTGGTGTGACCCTCAGCGCGCCCCCTCCCACGCCCTCGTGTCGGCCCCGCTTCCCGACCACGGTCCCTGGCCTGGGCCCAGACTGCCGGTTTCTGGGCCCAAACTTGCCACCCACACAGCCAGCGTGGCCCGAGCCATCGGCTCCTCCCCAGTCACAGAGGTGATGGGCCGAGAGGCATGGAGACAGGCCTCTGGACTGCCCATCACCGGCTCCTGATTCCCGTGGGCCTCGCTCGCGGGCGGGGGGCCTTCCGTGGCCAGCTTGGTGTTCTCGTGGCCAGCCTTCGCCTCGGGAGGGAGCTGGCGGGCTCCTCTCTGTTTACGTCGTCACCAAGCTACCGAGATGGCAAACTTGGATTCCGCGACTGCACAGCGTTTCAGAGGCGAATTGATAGGGTAACGTGTTATTATTGGCTACCGGGTTAAGGGCTCCGTTGGCAGGAGTACCAATCCCGCGTGGCGTTGCTGCCGCGGGCGTGAGAATGGCGCGACGGGGTAGAGAGGCGGGGAGGGGGGGTGCGTCCTGCACAGCGTGGGGGCCCGGGGACCCTCCCTCCCCTGCCAGGCGGCGCCTTCGTGGAGGATGCTCAGCCCGGTTGGCCCTTGCTGAAACCAGGACCAGAGAGGTTGGGACACCAGCCTCCAGTCACACAGTGAGTCCAGGCAGGGGTTGGCTCTGAGGTCCCTGGGGGAACGGATAGCTTGACCTGTGACCTCTGAAGGCAGGGCCAGAGCCTCCGCTCTGCGCATCCCGCGGGCATCGCAGGAATCGGGGTTTGGAAGGGACCCAGGGGAGCCCGCTCGGACTCGGGGTCCCCGCTGGGCCCCCTGCCTAACTCCAGGTTCCCCCGGCTCCTGGCTTGCTGGCTGCAGGTCTGCTAGGCGTCACCTGTCACTGTGGAGAGCAGCACCCCCGTCCTCCCCCATCCCCCCTTCTCCTGTAGCTTCCCGGGGCCGCCTGGCTGGCAGATGGAGTGAGCGCTGCGTTCTCCGTCTCCCCGCTTTGCCGCGAGGCTCGCGAGGGTGAGGACTGTGCTGCTCACGGCCGGTCCCGGAGCCGGTGCAGGGCGGGCCGAGGAGGCCCCGGTGGTGTTTGCTGAAGGAATAAGAGCATAAACTGCAGTGTCACTGAAACAAGCGGCTGCCACGCCCCCTGGGACGGCTCCTCTCTCCTCAGGAGACGGGGCGCGTGGGGGCGCGTGGGGGGCTCTCGTACTCCTGTCCCGCGGGGCGGCCCACAGGTGCCCCTGAGGGCTCACGTGACGTCATTTCTTCTCGCTGAGGAAGCTCGTAGGGAATGAGCTCCCCATCACCGGGAGGGACCAAACCTGGTGACAGAGGGGATGTGAGGACCGAGGGGGGGGGGGCCCTCGCCGGCCTTCTGTGTTTGGGCTCCGTGGTGGCTCCGTGGGAAGACAGCAGGCTCGGCTTCCAATATCATGTGACAGCACCACCTCCTGCTCCACCCGGGATGTGGTGTGAGGACATGGCAAGGGGGGGAGTGCGGCTCGGCAAGAGCAGGGAGCCCTGCGGTGACCCGGGGGTTCCCAGCGCCTCCTCTCTTGCTGCCACTGATCGGGAAGCGACACGCGGTAATACGTTCACGGAGCGTCTCCCGCGTGCCCGGCGCTCGGCCAAGTGCTTAACCTGGATTATCCGGTTTAATCCTCCACCGCCAGTGGCGGCGGCGGCGGCAGCATCCTCTGCCCGGGCGACCCCTGCGTGAGGCTTAGCGAGGCCCAGTAACGGACCCGTCACCCAGCTGGCCCGGGGCGGGGGGTGCGGGACGTGCACCCAGCCTCCTCTGGCTCCGGGCTTCCCAGATGCAATCCTGACCCCCTGGGACGCAGGCTCCGCGGGCGGGACAGCACCCGGAGAGCTGGCCTGGACTGGAGCTCAGAGAAGGAAGGAACGAAGGAATGAATGAAAGGGGTTTCCCAGGGTGAGCAGGGAGTGCCCATTCTCCTCCGGGGAGGGAAGGGGAACCCCAGGGCAGAGGGCGAGGGAAGGGGTGACACACGTGTGCTTGGCCGGCCCCACTCCCTCCTAGAAACACTCGCAGGGGCCCCTGGGCTGCGTTTCTTGTGGAGCGCGCACTTGGTCGCTGGGTAGAGGTGGGAGGTGAGTTTTGGAGATGCCTGGTGGGGAAGACACACATGCTCATGCATGGATGTGGGCACGCTTACACACACACACATGCACACGCACACACACACCCTCACCCAGCCACGTGAGGGATGCCTCCTTCCACAGACAGATGTACCCCCCACCCCAAATCACAGTGCTGAGTCTGTCCCTTTCAGGGTGTGGAGTCTCAGTTTATTATCTTATTACATCTCTGTATTTGTTGAGCGCTGGTCTGAATAAATAAAAGCCCCCCGCACCCCCCAGGGTCTCCTCGTTCTAATGCATTCCTCCGGGGACTCAGGTCTCCATCCTGCCCCTCTGCCCCCACCCCCAGTGTCTCTCGTTCTAATGCATTCCTCCGGGGACTCAGGCCTCCATCCCTGCCCCTCTGCCCCCACACGCCCTTGCTGTCTCCTTGGCCCAAGATGTTCTTTCAAAAAGAAGATTGACAAATGCGGTCACACTGGAGCCTCAATGTGCGGCCCCCAGGGGCCTCGGAGACACTGGACGGGCTCTGCAGGAGGCGGCCGCTCTGGGCCCAGGCGGTCAGGCCAGTGGTCAAGCTCATGAACTCCTCGATTCCAGCTGGAGACCCACCTGCCGGAGGGGGCCCTAGCACCTCTTTCGGACTAGCTTTTCATTCCATCCATCCGTCCGCCCACCATCCATCCGTCCATCCATCCAGTTATTCATTCAAACCATAGTTAGAAAGCGCCTCCTTTAGACCAAGCCCCGAGGCTTTAATATTCCATCCATCCATCTGTCCGTCCGTCCGTCCATCCATCCGTCCATCCACCCGTCCATCCGTCCACCCGTCCGTCCTTCCATCCATCCATCCAGCCATCCAGCCATCCAGCCATCCATCCGTCCAGCCATCCCATCCTTCACGCATTCATGCCCTAGTTGCCAGGTGTTTCCTCTGGGCCAGGACCCGACATGCACCTGTTCACTCATCCATTCGTTTATCGACTCGTCAAGCAGAGAGTTCCTTCCAGGCACCTGGTGGGGGCTCCCAGGGATCCTGAAACGAGGGGCCACTCGGCATGGTCTCCGGGCGAGTCTCAGCCCCGAGTCCCTGTGGGGAAACCCTCTCACCATCCTTGGAAGGCCACGCGCAGGGACAGGTGCAGAGCTGCTCAGACGTGGGCTGGCCAAGGAGGCGAGCAGCGGGCAGCGGGGTCCTCGCCCTGCGTGGCTCTGGCTGGAGGCCTGGCTGAAACACTTGTTCATTCATTCATTCATGGCAAATGCTGAGGACCTACTGTGTGCAGGCGCCAGAGGAGCTGGTGACCGGCCCTATCAAGGACGGGCAGCTGCGGACCTGGCTCCCGCTCAGGGACTCCGCTCGCCCGGGCTGGGGTGGGGGCAGCGCCCCCCCTTCCCAGGTGCCCGGGGAGGAGGAAGTCCTCATACCTGAAGGGTCACCCGCGTGTGCAGAGGCCTGGGTGACCGATGATTCTCCCTCGGTCGTCTCTCTCAGTTTTCACGTCTGTGTCCTGCCCGTCTTCTCATCCTCCTGGGTGTGTGTGGGGGGAGAGTGTGGGGGGCGGTCCCCCCAAAACCCAACCCTACTGACATTTTCCCTGAGCCAGGCAGCCAGATCCTCTTGGCTCTGCCTTGGGGCCGGTCCCTCCCTTGAGCCTAAAGAGCCTCAGTATCCCCATCTGCACCGTGGGTGGTTAGCTGGGCCCGAGGACCAGGCTGGGTTTGGGTGGGCAATGGCCGTGAAGGGGCATCGTTGGGGGTCACTGTGGCTGGAACAAGGGCTCAGAGGCTGGGCTGGGTGAGGCAGGCTCCCTAATAACAGTGGGCGGCTTTGGTGGCTTTTTTGGAGAAATATGGGATCATTCTGGACTCGCTCCACAAACTGCTGTGGGACTCGGGCCCGTGCCCTCTCGGAGTCTGTACATGGGGGACAGGATGGTGCCCCGGGTAGGGTGGAGGTGAGGCCTGAACGAGGCTGAGTCTGTGACAAACTTGGCACTGTGCCCGCGCACACTGAGGGCGCTGCAGCTGGCGGCTGCAGGGAGGGGCTGCCCGCCTGAAGTTGAAATGGGGCTCAGTGCCATTGTGTCCCGGCCCGGAAAGATGCACGGACTCAGCGCTTCCCCCACGGACTCAAAAATAAACAGCGGTACCGAGATCCACGGTTCAGGGCGAGGCATGGCCCAAAGGTGGGGCCTAGAGGTCGAGAAGGAATGGCCGGGGCAATCAAAGAAGGCTTCCTGGAGGCGGTGTCTCGGAGGCCTGTCAGCCAGGACAGAGCGGGTTTGGTATGATGATGCCGAAACGGCAGGAGAGGCTCCCAGGAGTGTTGCTCGCCTCCCTCCCCATAAAGGAGCAGGCACATCCACTCCCCATCAAGCCTCGCATGGGGTGCGCTCTGGACGCCGCGCGCCTGTTCCCTCACATGGGCCGAGGAGACGCCTGACACTTCTTAGAAGCTTTGCGAAGACTTGCGGCCGAAACGCGGGGAGTGGAAGAATGCCGCCCAGACAGACTTAATCCCGGTCACAGGATTGTTTCCTTACAGAAAGCCTCACCTATACTTAATAGTTTTAAGTTGTTCCGGGTGCCAATTAGACTTTTAATTTTGCTGTTCCCTCCGGCGGCGGGAGGATGTGTGTGGTTTGCGTTTAATCAGAGTTGATTTTTTTTTCTTCTTTTTGGTGGTGGTGATGGTGGTTCCGGGACAGGGGAGGAGACGAGGAGACTATTTCGGGGTTCCTTCTCAGCCTGTGTCTGGAAGGCAGGCGCCGGGCGCTCCGAATTTGGGGTTCCCCCTAGGGCCATGGTGGATGTCTCGGGAGTGCCACCCAAGGCCCCCAGCGGCGGTCGGAGGGGTGGCCAGCGCGGTCCCACCTGGAGACGCCCACGCCGAGTTAACTCCGTGGACGCTCCCCCGATTCCCGCAGCAATAGGGTGAGTTTTTATTGACTCACAGAGCACGACCAAGCAGCGCTGCATGAATTAGCAAACAGCTGTTTCTAATTTGAGTGTAGAACGGTACACAGAGGAACTTGTTTGTCTGTTCGCTCCTTTCATTTATAATGAATTTTAATCACCGCTACAGGTGAGAAAAATGTAGGAACAAGCTTGTATCTTGTGGAAGAAACAAAGGAGAGACAGATGTAACAGATTTGCAGCCTGCGATGAAAGGGAGGTTTGCTGCACTGTACATGCAATTAGAGCGCAGCTGTGGCTGGTCCCGGGTCCACGCACGCGGCCGAGTGTGGGCTCTGCCGGTCCCCGAAGGGAGTCCAGAAAAACAGTGACTCAACCCCGAAAGCATGTGGCTCTCCCTCCAGGCGCCGAGCCCTTCGCTCCGGGCCTTGGCGGGGCTGTTTCCAGAAAGCTCTGAGATGACTTCAGGGGCAGCTCCCTCCTCCCTTGAGGAGGTGGGAGGCGGGCAGGGCGATGTTGGGGTGCGAGGAGGCCAGGCCAGGTCCAGGCGCCGATGGGGGGCCCTTGGAGCCCCTCCACTAGCTACAAGCGCCCCATCTTTGGGGAGTCTGTCAGCGGGGCAGATGAGGGGGGGGGGCTGTGAGCTCTCGGAGGCCAGAGGCTGCCAGGGGAACGGTGGGCACCTCCTCCTTGTCCTGCCGACCCAGCGGCCCTCTGGGATGGCAGCGCCCCCCTGGGGGAGGGGTCAGGGGAGTCTGAGGTCTCCCACCCACTCCACCAGGAGCCTGGAGACCCAAGTCCAAGCCCAAGCCCTTGCAAAGCGCCGGTGCCTCAGTTTCTCCATCTGTACAGTGAGAGGGGTGGGCTGGGTGCCCTGGACAGTTCCTTTCCTCTCTGACACCCTGGGGTGGTCAGTGCAGGGGCCCTGGGGGCCGTGGTGCAGGGCCAGCAGCCTGTGCTTTGAAAACCATCTTCTGGCCCAGCCCGTGTGGCTCAGTGGTTGAGCGTCAACCTTGAACCAGGAGGTCACGGTTCCATTCCCCATCAGGGCACACACCTGGGTTGCAGGCTCGATCCCCGGTCGGGGGCGTGCAGGAGGCAGCCGATCCATGATTCTCTCTCATTGTTGATGTCTGCCCTGCGGCCTCAGGTTGAGCCAGGAGCCAGGAGCCAGCGACTATTTTTATACATTAGAGAGCATTCCTCGAATAGAACTCTTTATAAATATTCACTTATTCCATCTGCTAGGCAACGGTATAGGTGGGACTGTTCTTCTACCCATTTTACAGATGAGGAAACCGAGGCAGGTTTCTTCGTCTAACCAACAACAAGAGCTGGCGAGGATGTGGAGAAAAGGGAACACTAGTTCATGGCTGGTGGGAATGCAGACTGGTGCGGCCACTGTGGAAAACGCCATGGAGTTTCCTCAAAACATTAAAAAAGGAACTTCCGTTTGACCCAGCGATCCCACTTCTGGGAATGCATCCTAAAACCCTCAAAGCACTGCCCTAGCCGGTTTGGCTCAGTGGATAGAGCTTTGGCCTGTGGACCAAAGGGTCCCGGGTTCGATTCCGGTTAAGGGCACGTACCTTGGTTGAGGCTCCTTCCCGGCCCGGGACCTGGTCAGGGCTCGTGTGGGAGGCAACCAATCGGTGTGTTTCTCTCACATCCATGTTTCTCCCCGTCTCTCCCTCTCTCTTCCACTCTCCCTAAAAACCAATGGAAAAATATCCTCGGGCGAGGATTAACCAAAAAAACACACACAAACAAACAAAAACACCTCAAAACACCAACCAGAAAGAATATATGCACCCCTATGTCCATAGCAGCGTTATTTACAATAGCGAAGGTTTGGAAGCAGCCCGAGTGCCCATCAGTAGATGATGGATAAAAAGCTGTGAGCACTTACACTGTGGAATACTATGCAGCTGTGAAAAAGAGGGATCTCTTACCCTTTGGGACAGCATGGAGGGACCTGGGAAATACTGTGCTCAGTGGAATAAGCCAATCTGAGAAAGACAGATATCCCATGACCTCACTTATTTGTGGAATCTAATGACCAAAATGAATTGACCCACAAAATAAGACCCGAAGCAGGGAGGCATGGCACAGATGGACATACCTCGGTGTGGGGTCGGGGGGGGACGAGAAGAGATCAACCAGAGAACTTCTATACTTACATGCACAGCCCACAGACACGGGCAGCAGGGTGGTGAAGACCTGGAGGGAGGGGAGAGGGGGGAGGGGGGAGAGATAAGAGACATCTGTAATACTATCAACCATAAAAATATATATTAAAAAAAAAACCCAACGGAGGTTAATTAACTTGGTGGATCTGGGAGTCTAAGTCCAGCGTGTCCTCTAAGCCACCAAGCGAACGTCCATGTCCCCAGGGGACGGACACCACCTCGAGGGGAAGAAGCAGGGAGCTGGCTGAGCTGGACGGCCCTTGAAACGAGCCCAATAAATGTGGCGGCTGATGTTACCACTAGTGGCACTAATTAGCCCTCCTCCTCCTCCTCCTCCTCCTCCTCCTCCTTCTCCTCCTCCTCCTCCTCCTCCTCCTTCTTCTTTTTAATAATATTTTTACTGATTTTTAGAGAGAGGAAGGGAGAGGGAGAGAGAGAGAAACATCATCCATCAGCGGCCTCTTGCTCGCCCCCTACTGGGCATCGAGCACACAACCCGGGCATGTGCCCTGACCTGGAATCAAACCAGCGACCTTTTGGCGCAGGGGACACACCGACCACTGAGCCGCCCCGGCCAGGGCTAGTGCTCATCCTTCTGATTGGCAAGCGGGGCTTTTTCTTCCACAGCTTTAGTGACATGTCCTTGGCAAACCCTCAAGTTCACTTGTTCCAAGCGAGCAGCTCCAGGCCTCGGTGCATTTACAGAGCCGTGTGCCCCCGCCAGTCCAGGGTCGGATTGATCCCCGATCGCCGAAGGTTGCCTGGCGCCCGGAGCGCTCCTCTCCCGCCCCGCCCGCCTCGGCCCAGTGCTCATCCGCGTTCTCGAGCCCCGTGCCTTCTCGGGATGGTTCACGGTTCCCGTTAACGGAGCACAGTGCCTTTCCACAGTGATGTCCCCATCCGCTCCTTCCTCAGACGGTGGACACGGCGTCTCCGGGGTCGGAGGGGTGTGCCCGGG
>NW_005872010.1:30784-32685 GCF_000147115.1 Myotis lucifugus
CCATCCCGGGCCTTGCCGGGCCCCTCCCCGAAATGCGACGGAGGGCCAGCCCCTGTCCTCCAGCCACAGCGGGCCAGAGGAGGTCCAGACCGTGACTGCGCTGGAGGCCCGGACGCATGGCCCCTCCTTTCTCACCTGCGCCGGCGGCCTCTTCTCCAGCCGACACGTGGAAGCTCACTCAGACCCACGTTCTGGTCAGGGGGCTGACAGTGGGCCGGCCTGTGCTGTCATCTCCCGGGGAAACCGAGGCCCGGGCTCCCCGTCTGTGCAGTGGGAGGGGCCCTGGTTCCCCGCGTTGGTGGTGTTGCTGGGCCCGCAGGACACGCTCCCCGGCAGCCTGAGTGAGTCTGAGCTCAGACAGCGAAATAGTAACAGCGGGCCTGGGGCGGGGCCCCGCAGGCCCCCCGAGACCCCAGCTCCCGCCACCTCCTCCCGTGGGCCCCTTTGTCTGCGCCCGGAGCCCAGCGAGCAGGGGCTGGGAGTTACCGGGAGGCGGGCATTTCTAATCCGAGGTGCTGACGGCGCCTGCGTCCTTGCCGTCCGAGGCGCCCGTAACGTGAGACCCCCAGGGGAACAGGTGCTCGCGCTGGGAGGGCGTTTGGGGCGGTGGCTGTGCCACGCGGGTGGCTGGGCTCCAGAGGTGGGGCGGCTGCCGGTGGTGCGGGGCTCGGCGACGGGAGCTGTGCCAGCCGTGCCTGCCGGCATCGGGCAGCCCTTCACACGGTCAGGGGGGTGCGGGGGGCACCGGGTGGGGGTGCGGCCTAGGAGCAGGCTCGGAGGCAGCCCCGAGGGACCCTGCCATCTCTCGAGGCCGGGGTTGGCCTGGGACAGCACAGGCAGCTGAGAGGGCCCGGTGTCCCTGTGAGCAGGAGTGTGACGACGGTGAGGGTGTGTCTGCAGGGGAGTGTGCGTGCGTATGTGAGTGCGTGTGCATGCGGTTTGTGTGCGAGCGGTAGTGCATGCGTGGATTTGTATGTGTGGGAGAGTATAATCGTATGTGATGTGAGTGTGATGGTAGATATGGCTGGGTGTGAGTGCGTGTGCATGTGTGTTTGTGTGTGAGCGGGAGTGGATGTGTATGTATGGGAGAGTATGATCGTATGGTGTATGTGTGCATGCGGTTTGTGTGCGAGCGCCCCCCCCACGCGTGGATTTGTATGTGTGGGAGAGTATGATCGCATGTGGTGTATGTGTGCATGCGGTTTGTGTGCGAGCAGTAGTGCACGAGTGGATGTGTATGTATGGGAGAGTATGATCGTATGTGGTATGTGTGAGCATGCGTGTTTGTGTGCAAGCAGTAGTGCATGAGTGGATGTGTATGTATGGGAGAGTATGATCGTATGGTGTATGTGTGCATGTGTGTTTGTGTGCGAGCAGTAGTGCATGAGTGGGTGTGTATGTGTGGGAGAGTATGATCGTATGTGGTGTGAGTGCGTGTGCATGCGTGTTTGTGTGCGAGCGGTAGTGCACGAGTGGATGTGTATGTGTGGGAGAGTATGATCGTATGTGGTGTGTGTGAGCATGCATGTTTGTGTGCAAGCGGTAGTGCACGAGTGGATTTGTATATGTGGGAGAGTATGATCGTATGTGGTGTGTGTGTGCATGCGTGTTTGTGTGCGAGCGGGAGTGCACGAGTGGATGTGTATGTGTGGGAGAGTATGTCGTATGTGGTATATGTGTGCATGTGTGTTTGTGTGCGAGCGGGAGTGCATGAGTGGATGTGTATGTATGGGAGAGTATGTCGTATGTGGTGTATGTGTGCATGTGTATTTGTGTGCGAGCGGTAGTGCATGAGTGGATGTGGATGTGTGGGAGAGTATGTGATCATACGTAACGTGTGAAGGTAGGTGGCCCCTCCTGTGTAGGTGAGTATGTGTGTGGGCGTAAATCTGTGTGATTGT
>NW_005872010.1:32785-41349 GCF_000147115.1 Myotis lucifugus
ATCCTCATAACGAGACGAGACCTAAGATTTCGGATTTCAAAAACAAAGCCACTTCCGGCCATGATCTAGACTCATGACTCTTTTTCCCGCAGCGCGGACCAGCCTGCGGTCCGTGTCATCATTATAAGATTTAAATCCACCAGCGCCGCTGAAGCCTAGCACGCCCTCCTGCCCCGGCGCTGGGCTTGCCCGTCTTGGGGACCCTCCCTGGCTCCAGGTGCTGCGTCCCGTGCGCCTTTGTTCTCCCAGCAACAGCCAGTCCCTTGTTTGTCTCCTTTCCTCTGAGGGTGGGTGGGCCAGCAAGGGCGGGGGAGGAGGCGGGGGTGGCTCCGGCCCCCGGGAGGGTGGGCCACATGGGGCGTCTGTGTGAGGAGAGCCCCGCCCCCCAGGGGATGGAAGGGCCCACGGGCTCTGAGCTCCGTGGCCACCTGGGTCCTGGCCCCTCCTCTACTCAGCCACCATCAGGCACCCCCTCACCCCCTGGGCTTGGGTGACTGTGGCGTCAAGGGAAGCAAAGAAAACAGCCCCTGAAAGTGGTTTGGGCTGGAAACCACAGACCCTTCTCCGTGGCCTCTGCCCGCTCCCGCGTGTGCCCTGGTGTCGATGCCACGTGCCTGCCACTTCCCGCCTCGTGTGTGTCTGCCACCGGGCGGAGCCGCCCAGCTTCCTCAGGGTCCCCCATCCCCCATGACGTGGCGCAGCCCAGGTCGTGAGCATGCGCCGTGTTTCCTTGCCAAGGGTTGCCCATGCCCCCGGGACCAGTGAGAGGGCTTCCCGCCAGGGCAGGGGGTGGGAGGGAGGGCACCCCGGGTCTCCATCAGGCGCTGGAACTTGTCTCATTTCCGGTGGCTCTGTCCCAGCGGCCCCTGCACCCCCTCAGGGAAGGGGCCAAGTCCTCCCTTCGCGTGGGGGCACCTTGTCCATCGAGGCCCAGGCAGGTGTCGCCGAGGGGGAGGGCACGGCCCCTCCATTTCCTGCCGCCGCCCCCCTGCCACCCCCTCTGCAGGCCGGAGGGCCCTCATGGCCACTGCTCTACTCATCCCCCTCCGCCCCCGCCCCCGGCCGGCCAGCTGCAAGCCTCAGCCTCGCGGCGGAGACGCTGGCTCTGTCCTTGCCTCGCGGCCGCCCTGGGAATCGCCTCTAATCTGCTCTCCGCCTTCCCCCCCCACCCCGCCCCGCAGATGCTGACGACGACCCGCAGCTCTCCTGGGTGGCCTCGTCTCCCTCCAGCAAGGATGTGGCGTCCCCCACGCAGATGATCGGGGATGGCTGCGACCTGGGCCTGGGCGAGGAGGAAGGGGGCACGGGCCTGCCCTACCCGTGCCAGTTCTGCGACAAGTCCTTCATCCGCCTGAGCTACCTGAAGCGGCACGAGCAGATCCACAGCGACAAGCTGCCGTTCAAGTGCACCTACTGCAGCCGCCTCTTCAAGCACAAGCGCAGCCGCGACCGCCACATCAAGCTGCACACGGGCGACAAGAAGTACCACTGCCACGAGTGCGAGGCGGCCTTCTCCCGCAGCGACCACCTCAAGATCCACCTGAAGACGCACAGCTCCAGCAAGCCCTTCAAGTGCTCGGTGTGCAAACGCGGCTTCTCGTCCACCAGCTCGCTGCAGAGCCACATGCAGGCGCACAAGAAGAACAAGGAGCACCTGGCCAAGTGCGAGAAGGAGCCCCGCAAGGACGACTTCATGTGCGACTACTGCGAGGACACCTTCAGCCAGACGGAGGCGCTGGAGAAGCACGTGCTCACGCGGCACCCGCAGCTCTCCGAGAAGGCCGACCTGCAGTGCATCCACTGCCCCGAGGCCTTCGGCGACGAGGGCGCGCTGCTCGCCCACATCCACCAGGCCCACGCCCACCAGAAGCACAAGTGCCCCATGTGCCCCGAGCAGTTCTCCTCCGTGGAGGGCGTCTACTGCCACCTGGACAGCCACCGGCAGCCCGACTCCAGCAACCACAGCGCCAGCCCCGACCCCGTGCTGGGCAGCGTGGCCTCCATGAGCAGCGCCACGCCCGACTCCAGCGCCTCGGTGGAGCGCGGCTCCACCCCGGACTCCACCCTGAAGCCGCTGCGGGGCCCCAAGAAGATGCGGGAGGACGGGCAGGGCTGGTCCAAGGTGGCGTACAGCTGCCCCTACTGCTCCAAGCGGGACTTCCCCAGCCTGGCCGTGCTGGAGATCCACCTGAAGACCATGCACGCCGACAAGCCGCAGCAGAGCCACACGTGCCAGATCTGCCTGGACGCCGTGCCCACGCTGTACACGCTCAACGAGCACGTGCTCAAGCTGCACAAGAACCACGCCTCCCCCGCGCTGCCCTTCGGCGGCCTGTCCGCCTTCCACTGCAACTACTGCCCCGAGATGTTCGCCGACATCAACAGCCTGCAGGAGCACATCCGCGTGTCCCACTGCGGCCCCGGCGCCAACCCGGCGGACGGCAGCAACGCCTTCTTCTGCAACCAGTGCTCCATGGGCTTCCTGACCGAGTCCTCGCTCACCGAGCACATCCAGCAGGCCCACTGCGGCGTGGGCGGCGCCAAGCTCGAGTCCCCCGTGGCGCGGCCCGCGCAGTCCTTCATGGAGGTCTACTCCTGCCCCTACTGCACCAACTCGCCCATCTTCGGCTCCATCCTGAAGCTCACCAAGCACATCAAGGAGAACCACAAGAACATCCCGCTGGCCCACGGCAAGAAGTCCAAGGCCGAGCAGAGCCCCGTCTCCTCCGACGTGGAGGTGTCGTCCCCGAAGCGGCAGCGGCTGGCGCTGAGCGCCGACGCCATCTCCAACGGCGAGTACCCCTGCAACCAGTGCGACCTCAAGTTCTCCAGCTTCGAGAGCTTCCAGACGCACCTGAAGCTGCACCTGGAGCTGCTGCTGCGGAAGCAGGCCTGCCCCCAGTGCAAGGAGGACTTCGACTCCCAGGAGTCCCTGCTGCAGCACCTGACGGTGCACTACATGACCACGTCCACCCACTACGTGTGCGAGAGCTGCGACAAGCAGTTCTCCTCGGTGGACGACCTGCAGAAGCACCTGCTGGACATGCACACCTTCGTGCTCTACCACTGCACCCTGTGCCAGGAGGTCTTCGACTCCAAGGTGTCCATCCAGGTGCACCTGGCGGTGAAGCACAGCAACGAGAAGAAGATGTACCGCTGCACGGCCTGCAACTGGGACTTCCGCAAGGAGGCCGACCTGCAGGCGCACGTCAAGCACAGCCACCTGGGCAACCCGGCCAAGGCGCACAAGTGCATCTTCTGCGGGGAGACCTTCAGCACCGAGGTGGAGCTGCAGTGCCACATCACCACGCACAGCAAGAAGTACAACTGCCGCTTCTGCAGCAAGGCCTTCCACGCCATCATCCTGCTGGAGAAGCACCTGCGAGAGAAGCACTGCGTGTTCGACGCCGCCGCCGAGAACGGCACGGCCAACGGGGTGCCCCCGGGCGCCGCCGCCGCCGCCGCCGCCAAGAAGGCCGAGCCGGCCGACCTGCAGGGCATGCTGCTCAAGAACCCCGAGGCGCCCAACAGCCACGAGGCCAGCGAGGACGACGTGGACGCCTCGGAGCCCATGTACGGCTGCGACATCTGCGGCGCGGCCTACACCATGGAGGTGCTGCTGCAGAACCACCGGCTGCGGGACCACAACATCCGGCCCGGCGAGGACGACGGCTCGCGCAAGAAGGCCGAGTTCATCAAGGGCAGCCACAAGTGCAACGTGTGCTCGCGGACTTTCTTCTCGGAGAACGGGCTCCGGGAGCACCTGCAGACGCACCGGGGCCCCGCCAAGCACTACATGTGCCCCATCTGCGGCGAGCGCTTCCCCTCGCTGCTCACGCTCACCGAGCACAAGGTGACCCACAGCAAGAGCCTGGACACGGGCACCTGCCGCATCTGCAAGCTGCCGCTGCAGAGCGAGGAGGAGTTCATCGAGCACTGCCAGATGCACCCCGACCTGCGCAACTCGCTCACGGGCTTCCGCTGCGTGGTCTGCATGCAGACGGTCACCTCCACGCTCGAGCTCAAGATCCACGGCACCTTCCACATGCAGAAGCTGGCGGGCAGCTCGGCCGCGTCCTCCCCCAACGGCCAGGGCCTGCAGAAACTCTACAAGTGCGCGCTGTGCCTCAAGGAGTTCCGCAGCAAGCAGGACCTGGTGAAGCTCGACGTCAACGGGCTGCCCTACGGCCTCTGCGCCGGCTGCATGGCCCGCAGCGCCAACGGACAGGTGGGCGGCCTGGCCCCGCCCGAGCCCGCCGACCGGCCCTGCGCCGGCCTCCGCTGCCCCGAGTGCAGCGTCAAGTTCGAGAGCGCCGAGGACCTGGAGAGCCACATGCAGGTGGACCACCGCGACCTCACGCCGGAGACCAGCGGGCCCCGGAAAGGCACCCAGACGTCCCCCGTGCCCCGGGTAAGTGCGGCCGCCGGAGCCTGACCCCGGCGCCTCGGGGCCCGGCTGGTCCCCGCGGGAGCCCCCACGCTGAGCTCTGCAGTGGCCCTGAGGTGCAGCTCGCTCAAGCCGCGGGCAGGCGGTGGGTTTAGTATGAGCCCCGTGTCGCCAGGGCCCCTCCGGCGGTGCGACACGCGTACATTATTGATCTCTCCGAGCCTCATTTGCCAAGAGCTCGTCTGGGAAAGGGGGGTCATTGTCTTGGCTGATGAATTGTGAGGGCCCGTGACGTCAGCCCATGACATCATCGGGGAAAGGGCCGGCGCAGTGGCCAATGCAGTGCGTGTTCCTGTCGTCAGTCGCACAAGGCACGCTCCAACCCTCCCATCGTGTGGCGCCGTCATCCTTGTGATGGATGGGGAGGGCTTCTTCCCGGCGGGGTGGCCCCGAGGGGAAAGCCGCTTTGCTTTCCCAGCTTTAGATCCAGGGGTCTTGACGACTCACGGAGGTAATATCCCCATCGAGGCCGGGCCTGGCGTTCAGGGCTCAGGCATGCTGGCTCTAACCACTGGCCAGTACCATCCGCGGCAGCATCAGTATAGTTAGTGCAGTTGCTGGTACATGAAGGCCCTAGAAATGGTCCCGCTTACTGTTATCAATAACGATCCATTGACTGATTGATTCATTCATTCATCAAATTTGTCTTGAGTGTCCATTATGTTTGGTTGCCTAGCAGCCTAGGAGTCAGAAATGGACCCTGCCATGGGAGGTCCCAGACCAGGGGAGCCACAGGCCCATACCCAGGGGTTTCAACGAGGCAGCGGCGTCTGGGCTACCGGAGGGTCCACACGGGCTCTGGGGACAGTGGCCAGGGGGCACCTGATGGTGGGTCTGGAGCCGGCAGGGCCCTCGGGTGTCAGACAGGACGGGCTGGGGATCCCCATGGACTCAGGTTGTCTCGTTCCCAGATCGGTGCCAAGCACACCTCAGGGGTGTCTCCCCCTGGAGGCCGCTGTTGGCGCCGCCGGCAGGGAGGTGGGAGTTAGGGGAGGCCCCCGGACACAGGAGCCTGTGGGGAGACAGGGATGTTTGCTGTGGGCTCAGAACTGGGGCCTGGGCCCGGGGATACCGAGGGGGGAGCCGGTGAGGGAATGAGGAGGCGGGAGAGAGGGAAGGCAGACTCCGCAGTGGGAGGCACTTTGGGGTCCCTGGCCCAGCTCCCCGAGCTAGTTCCTGATCGTGGCCCTTCCTGGCCACTGCTGCCCAGCTCGGTCCTCGGCCTCAGCGCGCTGGCCGGCCGGCGTGGGAGGACTTGGGAGCATCTGGGCCTGAAGTCAGGGGCCTGGGTTACCATCTCCTCTCCACCTGTGACTTTTTTAGTTTTGAGGATATTTTTCCATTGTTTTTTAGAGGGTGGAAGGGAGCAGGCACAGAAAGAGAGAAGCATCAATGTGAGAGAGACACATCAATTGGTTGCCTCCTGCACGCACCCCAACCGGGGATCGAGCCTGCAACCAAGATATGTGCCCTTGACCGGTATTCCGTCTGCAGGCTGATGCTCTGAGCCAAACGGGCCAGGGCCCCACCCGTGACTTACGGCTCTGGGCCTCTGTCCTCCCGGTCAGGCCAGCGGGTAACAGAAACAAGAGCGGTCAGAGCAGCAGCGTCCTTCCCCACAGCGGACAGCGGGGGCCACTCGGGGTGTGTATCCGCTCTGCTGGGCCAGGGCCTGCTCCGCGTCAGGGGTTGGATGTGGTGCCTCATTCCCGGGCTGTGTTTCGCTCCGAGGATGGCGAGCGCATGGCGGACGCCCCTGCCATTTTCCCGTGGGTGATCACCGCGGCCGTCTGTGGGGACGAGGATGCCCACGGCCTCATCCATTCGGTGCTCTCAGAGCTCACGGGACAGACGAGGAGACGGGGGCTCAGGACAGTCAGGAAGTGGGCCTCGAGCCCCGGCTTTCGAGAGGCAGAGACGGGGCGTGAGCCAGGTGATAGGCGGTGCCACAGCCCGGCTTGACCCACACGGAGCCCATCCTGGTTACAAGACGGGTGAGGCCGGTGGGGGCAGGGCCTGGGGTGGTCACCCCCATGCTCCGGCTGGGCCCTGCTCTGCCCCCTCCCAGGTGCACCCGGCCCCATCCCTGCCTCTGGCACTGCTCGCCACGGCACAGGGGCTGCTGGAGCCGCCTCCTTCCCTGTCTCAGCCCTGGACCCCACATCCAGTACCGCTTCCTAAAGCCCCCACTGTGTAGGTATCGGTTCTTATATTGTTTCCATGGCAACAACCTGGGAGCCTTGCTGCGACCTCCGCCTTGGCAGAGAGAGGACCCAGGCTCAGAAAGGGGGCGCCGTGGACCCCAGGACGCACCGCTGTGCGAGGCGGCGCCAGGTCAGACCGAGGGGCCCTGTTGGCGGCGCCCGGCAGGCCTTCCTGCCTGCAGCCAGGCCTGTGGGAGAGGAGGTGAGCGGGCGATCCCAGCGCGAGGCCCGGGCAGACGGGGCCGTGCGCAGACAGGAGCGAGACAAAGCCCGGCACCTCCCCGCTGAGGGCGCCGTCTCCGGGGCCTGGCCCCCTGCCTGGGCACGCCCGGGGGCAGGGGCCCAGCTGTCTGCCAGCCCCCCCGCCCCCTCCCTCCCCCAGGACTCACGCAGGCAGGAGCAGACTCTGGGGGCTGCCAGGGGCTTGGGGGCTGGCAGGCTGGGACCCTCGGGAGCGTATCCATGGCAACCAGCTCTCGGAGGACTGGGTTCCCGTGGGGCCGAGGCTGCTGTTGGCTAGAGCGTGAAGCACTGAGGTTTCCGCCTCCCCCTCTGTGTATGGGTAATAACAGCATCACCCCCAACTCCAGGCCACGGTACCACGGGGGGTACGGGGGTGCTTTCCCACGTCCTCCCAGAGCGGGAACAGGCGTCCCGATCAGAGGGCTCGCCCCGGCCACACCAGCCTCCTGCTACCTGGACCAGAGCCGTCCTCAGTGGTCTGGGGCCTGGAGCCCCGAACGGCAGCTCAGACAGGGGGCTCCGGAGGGAGCCTGCTGGGCCTGAATCCCGGCGCGGGGCTGTGGCCCAGTGGCTTAGCCTCTTGGAACTCCACGTTCTCATCCCTGCAGCGAGCTTGCGGCGGTGGTGAGCGTTCCGAGTAAACAGTGCCTGCACACAGTAGGTGCTCAAGAAATGTGAGCTGTGGTCGCCATCCTGCACCTCAGCAGCTCTGCTGTCCTTCCCCTGGCCTGCCCTCCCGACCCCGTGTCCGCATCCTCTATGTTCTCCTGCCCGGGGTCTCGGTGGCTGTGCGGGGCCAGGCTGGGGAGGCGGCCCGGCCTCGGGCCCCGGGGCTCAGCGTTGCTTCTCCTGGGCCCCTGCCCGCCCCCCGGGGAAGCGGCAGGTGGCAAAGGAGCTGCTGTGAATGCCAAGCTCTGTGTGCGGTTGTCGCCCGGCGCGGTTGGGGCTCTGGAGGAGGGGGCGTCTCCCGGGGATGGAGAAGAGGAGACAGACCGAGAGGAGGAGGTGTTGGGGCGAGGAGGGGGTGCCAAGGTTGCAGCGGGAAATCAGGGAGAGAGAGAGAAAGAGAGAGAGAGAGAGACCTCACCCGCTTCTCCCCGTGCTCGTCCCCCCAGCCTGGGGACCGGCAGCCCCGCCGGTGCCCTCTGCTCAGACATGGGCGCCCCAGCCATGCAGGCAAGGCCACGGGGTCATCTTTGTGCTGGGCCACTGGGTCCACGCGCACCGTCATGGGTGTGGTGTGGTGAGCCTGTGTGTGTGCGTGTGCATGTTGTGTGTGAGTGCACACGTGGGCACGGGAGGCTGCAGGAATGGTCACGGGGTGCGGATCTGGGTGGGGCTGTGCACACGGGGCCAGAGGCTGCTGGTGCATCTCGGGACGGGGAGAGGATGGGTGTGGCTACGAGTGTTCCAGGGAGGGTGCCGAAGCTGTTTAGGGACGAGACTGGGCGTGTCAGCCTGCGTGAGCTTGTGGTCTTCCCTCCTCAGAGGGTGCGGCGTCCGTGCACCTGTGATGTGGGGAGCTGGTGGTCGTGTGGGGTGTGGGGGTGTGTTCAAGGGGGGCTTGTGTGTCACTGGAGATTGGGGTGAGGGTGAACATGGGGTGTACATATGTGTGTTGCATGTCTGTGTGTGTCCTCATGTGCATGTCTGACCCTGTGGAGATGGCT
>NW_005872010.1:41973-44521 GCF_000147115.1 Myotis lucifugus
TGGACAGGGTTCCTTTTCACGGGTGCGTAATATTCCACCGCGTGTTTCACATCGCCATCCATCCGCTCGCGATGGGCACCTGGGGAGCTTGCAGTTTGAGTTGTTTCCATTCATGCGCTGCCGTGAGCGTCCCTGTAGGTGTCGGGTGAACGTGTGTGTGCCGTTTTCAATGGCCAGTGGCCGTCTCTAGGGCTGGCTGGGTGGGTCACGGCTGGGAGTCGGCTCGCCTTCGGTGGGTGTGACAACTTTCCAAAGTGGCTGTCTGACAGCATGCTGCCCAGCGGCTGAGAGAGTGACCACATCGGTGCTCAGGGCGAGTCTGGCCCCTGGTCCCCGTCCCCCACCCCCAGCTCCAGCATCGCCGTGCTCAGTGGGTGCAGGGGCCCAGTGTCCCAGGGACCAGGAGCGGGTCCCCCGAAGGCGCTGACCCTGACCTTGTGTGTGGTGGGGCTCCCCCGAGGTGAGGGGATGCCAGGGGCCCAGGATGGGCAGGCAGGGCCCTGAGAGTTGGGGTGACAGGGGGACGGGCAGCTTTCTCATTTCCTCCGTTTGAAAGCCCCTGCCCATGTCGAGGAAGGAAACCGCCCGTCCGTCACGGCCGCCGAGAGCGAATCCGGGTGTCGGGAGGGGCAGATGAGGCTGTCTGCAGGCGTGGGCCTGGACAGGAGCCCGCGTTTCTACTTGTGAGCGAGAGGGGCCCGGTGTGCCCGGCTCATGGGCCCGCAGCGATTTCAGAGGCGCCCCCTCTCGGGTGCCTCGCCTCCCCTTGGTGGGGAGCCTGGAAGCTGCCTGGTGTCTTCAGATGGCAGGTGAGGGCTTCCTCTTTTTAAAATATTTTTATAAATATATGTTAATCGATTTTAGAGAGGAAGGGAGAGGGAGAGAGAGAGAGAGAAACATCAATGATGAGAGAGAAGCATGGACCGGCTGCCTCCTGCAAGCCCCTCACTGGGGATGAGCCTGCAACCCAGGCCTGTGCCCTGACCGGGAATCGAACCGTGACCTCCTGGTTCATAGGTCGACGCTCAATCACGGAGCCCCGCCGGCTGGGTGAGAGGTTTCCTCTTGACTAGGGTGGTGGGTGATGTGAAAGGAGGAGTGATGGGCCTGTGTGTGAGTGGGGGGCTGGGCGTCAGGGTCCCGCCTGGAGGGGGACAGGGACCCTCACCCGCACCTGCTCTGCTGTGCTGTCTGCTGGCCGGGGAGCAGGCAGCAAGGAGCTGTGGTCTCAGAGCTGAGGTTTCACCCCAGGCGAGACGTTTCTACACTAGCAGGTCTCACCATGCAGGCCCTGGGTACGTGACCCCATGGGAGCTGTACCCCTTCTGGGTCTAGCCTGCCCCCCCTCCCCTGGCCACGCCCACTCGATTGAGCCAAGAACATGGGCTGAGCACCAGCTACGTGCGAGTGCTGGGTGGGCTCTGTGGGCGTTAGAGAGCGAAGGGGACACAGTCCCTGTCCCTTCCCGCGTCCCCTAGAAGACGCCACAGCAGACCCTGCGCAGCGAAGGGCGGCGGTCACGTCGGGTGAGGGTGTAGCAGGGGCCATGGCGGAGCCCTCGTGTGCCAGGCCCCCTGTGCAGGTGCTGCTCCTCCATCTCCCAGAGGAGGCTGCCTGCCCCGCCCACCTCCTCCCAGCCAGGACCGCCAGGAGCCAGGGCCTGAATAAAAGCCGGAAGAGCCCGGCGGGCGTGGCTCTGTGGGTGAGCGTCGACCTATGAACCAGGAGGTCACAGATCAATTCCCGGTCAGGGCACATACCCGGGTTTCTTGCTCGATCCCCAATGGAGGGCGTGCAGGAGGCAGCCGATCCATGATTCTCTCTCATCATTGATGCTTCGATCTCTCTCCCTCTCCCTTCCTCTGTGAAATCAATAAAAATATATTAAAAAGGAAAAAAAGCCGGGCTGTCCTCTCTGTGTGGCCCCCGCCAGGGCCTATGGGGGAGAGACCCCACTCGGCACAGTCCTGGGCGCTCGGCAGCAGCTGGGTCTGTGTGTCCCAGTCCCCACCAGTCCCTGCTGTGTTTGAAGGGGATGCTTTGTGTCCCCAACCTGGTCCCTGTGGGCACCTGGGTGTGCAACCTTGGGCTTATGCACTAGGGAGCCACGGAAGGTTCTGGAGGAGGGTGTGGCCTGGACGTGGCCGCGTGCTGCAGGGCTGTCAGCTTGGCGGCCGTGCCGAGGAGGGTGGGAGAGGACAGAGGCCGCCTGGGCTGGCCCAGGGGTGAGGGCATGAGACGGTGGGGGCTGGGGACAGAGAGGAGCGACTATATTTGGCTGTGCCGTGTGCCTCGTCGGCCCTGGTGGCAGGGAAGGTGGCGGGGCTGACAGTGGGAGGTGTGAACGGAAGAGAGCCAGGCTCCGGGGCCCTGGTGGGGGGCGGAGGAGGCTCTGCAGTTTCAGTAAAAGCTGTTGGGGCCCAGCTCCCCATGACAGCTTCCCCTGCTAAGTGGCCGGGCCCAGTGTGCCGCCTGAGCTGGTGGCAGGCACCAGGGGACTGGCGGGCAGAGCGGCCCGTTCAGCGAGGCGCCTTCCCGTAAACCCGGG